>NW_028258197.1:1271543-1426996 GCF_053883595.1 Heterocephalus glaber | reverse complement strand
CAGAGAACTGAGGATCTTCAGAGCTGAAGGTTCTCAGTCACTTGGTCCCTACCCTGTCACCTGATCCCACTGAGCCCCTTCCCTACCTGCACAAGCCGGAAGGGGGCTGTCATCCTAAAGGACTCTGCAAGAGGCTCTGACAGTCCATGAGTCTCCCTGACTCGGAGCTGGACCTCACATTTGTTACCCTACAGGCCAAGGCTGCCCAGGCTCTGGAAGGTGGGGAGGCAGATGGAGACCCAGCCCACCGTAAAGACTGCAATGGCAGCCTGGACACATCTGGGGAGAAGGGGCCCCCAAGGCTGAGCTGCAGTGCAGACAGTGCCATCTCAGATGCTATGGAGGGTGAGTGCCCTATACCCCATATCCTTACCCCACATCCTTCTACTCTGCCTGTCCTACCCACCAGGCCACACAGCCACCTTAGAGGCAGGGTGGCGCCTGGCTGGACCCAGCTTCAGGAGGGCAGTAACTTAATATTGGCATCGAAGAAATGAGCTGTGATAAATATAGTCCTGTCTTAACCTGGCCCGGTTCTGGATCCAAGGCCAGGTGGCTGCAGGAACTGGGGGCTTCCGGGAGGGCCTTGAGGGCTGCCAAGGCAACGGGGAAGGACAGGCTAATAATACTAACGAGGAAGGCTGAATGTTCTGGAAACTAGAGAGCCTGCTCCTTTGGTGTTCTTTGGACAAAAGTTGAAAGTCAAAAGTCCAATTGCCTAGGTAGAATCATAAACTACCGTCAAGCCCTGTGTTACCCCCAAGTCCCAGAAAGAGAATAAGGATAGAGTAACAAAGGAAGGGTGGATAGGTGACAGATAGGTAGAGGGATGGGTGGGCTGAAAGATTATTAAATGAAAAGAGATAGATGGGTATGTTGATGGGTGACAGAGAGGAAAGGAAAGAGGGAGGGAGGGAAAATTAGCAATGAAAAGTGGGGAAAAGAGGAAGCAAGAGTCAGGGAGGATAGAAGAAAGGAACTCTGACCTAGAGAGGCGAGTTCACCTTGAGTTGAAAGCTGGGAGTCGGGGGGCCTTCAGGACTTTGTAAACCTCTTCAGGGCACCATCTTACACAACCTTGCACGATGCAGTCCGGTGGCTGTGTGCCCTGCCAGAGAATGCGCCCAGAAATCCTGGCCCCTCACCCCTGCCTTGCTGGAGTCTATCTGTAGGAGAAAATTTTATGCCTCAGACACTGGGGCACCTCAATATCATGGTGCTGGGCTGGAGACAGAGGAGGTCATGGTCAGATTAGAATCACTGCCAATCTTTGAGATAGGTGCAGTTTTCTACTTCCTGGGCAGGGTTGGGGTCATACCCATGGTTTCCATGGAGTCGCCACCTATTCCAGTCCTGTTTCTCTGTCTACAAAATGGGTGGAACTAATAGTATTTGCCTTATAACTTTCTGGTGATAAGTCAATGAGGTCAAGCCTAGGCAAGGCCACTCCCATAGGCCAAAGAGGCCAGGTGGAGGAGCAGCTGCATCCATGGTCCTTACAGAGCCCCACGACTTTGGGCTGACAAGAATGGGATGTTTTCAGAAACCCACTCTGGAAGGAAAGGAAGGTCTGGCTGGGGACAGTCTAAAGGAGCTGGCAATACCGGCAGTGGAGAGGGACAGTCTTCAGGGGTGTTTCAGTCTGCTCCTGAGAAGCTTGTGAGCCTGAGGCCTGACCCCCTAAAGTGAGCTCCCTGCTTTCCCTGAGGACTCTGGAACCCAGCCAGAGATTGAGGCTTCTCTCTTGCCAGGATCACAGCCCTTGGAGGCTGGCAGAAGTCCCAGTGAGCCAGAGCTCGCCACACAGGGCTCTGTGTGGTGTGCCAAGTAGGTGGGGCTTGAAGGAGAGCATGGAGGCAGGGCTTGGGGAAGGCTTCCACAGGAGGAGGGCCTTGGAAGGGCAAGGCTACCAGGGCAGGATTAGCGTGGGGTGTGGGCGGAGTTTGTAGGACAGGCCTTTAGAGTGACATAGTGAGAGGGGCTTGGAGAAGGCCTTACAAGAGGGTGGGCTTGTGAGAGTCAGAGCCCAGAAGACCAGGATTTTAAGGGGTTGGGGCTGTGTGGTAGGGGAGGTTACAATGAAGGCAGTTGGACTTGGAGTAAGCTGTGTTAGCTTTCCTTCACTGGGATAAAATGCCTAACGAACAACTTAAAGGAAGAAAGTGTTGTTGTTTGGGGGTTTTTTGTTTGGTTGATTGGTTTTTAGAGATAGGTTCTCACTATGTAGCCCAGGCCTTGGACTCATTATGCAGCCTAAGGTGGCCTTGAACTCACTATCCTCTTACCTCAGCCTCTGGAGCTGGGATTAGAGGCATGTGCCACCATGAGGCAAGATTTTGGCTCACGGTTTCAGAGGTTTCCGTCCATCTTGGCTGGTTCCAATGCTGTGTGGCTGAAGAGAGGCAGAGTCATGGCAGAGCAAAGTTGCTCACCTCATGGCAGCCAGGAGGCAGAAAGCCAGAGAGCCAGAAAGTCAGGGGACCAGAGACCAGATACACCCTTCAAAGGCAACACCCCCAGTGACCCACTTCTGACAACCCATTCAGCTAATGAACTCATCAATGGCTTAATTCATGGATGAGGTTTGAGCCCTCATGATCCAGTCCCTTCTCTAGGCTCGACCCCCGAATATTGCTGCACTGGGGATCAAACCCTCCATACATGAGTGGGGAACACTTCATAGTTAAACCACAACATAGGCCTTGCTAGTGGTTGGAATGTTGAGAGGTGGAGCATGGAAGGAGGGACCCAAGAGCTAGGTAGAGAAATTCTCATCAGGCACCTATCCCAACCCCACTCCTAGAGCTGGAAGAGGCCCACCAGAAGTGCCCACCGTGGTGGTACAAGTGTGCGCACAAAGTGCTCATATGGAACTGCTGCACACCATGGGTGAAGTTCAAACATATCATCTACCTGATTGTCATGGACCCCTTCGTGGACCTGGGCATCACCATCTGCATCGTGCTCAACACCCTCTTCATGGCCATGGAGCATTACCCCATGACCGAGCACTTTGACAACGTGCTCTCCGTGGGCAATCTGGTAGGGAGGCGGCAAAAGGAGAGAGTGGTCATTCAGGGGCTGAATGGGAGGGGGCAGCAAGACCCAGTGGGCTGTGTGCAAATGTGGGGCACTTCAGAGGGCATGTGGGGACAGCTGTTTTCCCAGCATTTAAGGGGCTTGAGTTGTACAAGGGAGGTACATGGGGAGGATCTGCGAGATGTGGAGTTTGGTTTTAGGGTATTTGGGGGCAGAGAGAGTGGGTTGAGGTGCTGGTCTTTTGGGGAGCTGAGATTCAAGCCAGCACTGGAGGTAGGGGCATGGAGACAGGGTGGGGGCTGGGTGATAGGTTTCTCCATTTTCATAGATTGTAACAGGCCTGAAAGGGACCAAGGGACCTGACAGTGGGGTCATATACCCACAGGCACCCATGCCCAAGATGTCCTAGCTCACTCTGGAGGCCCCAGGGAATACCACCCCCCATTTCTCCAGGCTGGCCAGGCCGCTCCCTGTTCCAGCCCTTTGCTGCTCCGCTATTGTTGACATGCACTGATCCACTTGCTTATCCCTACCCATTAGAAGCATTATCACCTCGTTGCCAGCCCCAGTGGAGCCTGACAAAGGAAAAGCTGCTGTCTCGTGCAGCCCCACCCTACCCTTCCCAATCCCCTTTGCAATTTTTCCAGGATGGCAAATGGACAAGATGCTCCCCCAACCCCAAGGGAAAGGCAAGCTCAGGGAGAGTCAGACGGGGGTGGGGCAGGACCAAGACTGAATGGGTGGCACAAAAATCAGGTTCTAAATTCTCCAGCCCTTGAAGCAGGCACATCTATGTCATGGAGATGCCTGAGGCAGCCACAGCCAGGCTGGGCCAGAAGGCCAAGGGTGTGCTCTGGACTCAGGGCACAGCTGCTGGAGTGTGCATGATGGGCAGGGCCCACCGCCTGCCCACTCCCTGCCCACCCTATTCAGCAGTCTGGGCACCTGCTATGGCTAGGGACAGCTCCTGGGAAGGGCTCAGCATGTGCCCAGGCAGGCTGTGACCCCAGGGCAGCTGGTGCCTGACAGGAGGGGGGCCACACCCATGGAGCTTTTAGAGGCCAGGCAACTCCTAGAGTCAGCAAGGCAGCTCTGACCTTCTTCTCATCAATTTTGTCCCTTTGGGCCCCTGCCCTGCCCTGAGTCCACCAAGATTTGCTAAGTTCTAGGTCTGGTTCCAGAAGAGAGGCTTGGGGTACAGAGGCAAGGGCTTGGACTGAGCACCCGGAGAACTGGGGAACGTGACTGAGAACTGGCTGCTGATCTCTGTGAGCCTCCATTGCTCGTCTATGAAACAAGCATGATAATCCCTCCTGACTTTGTAGAGATGGGGATATCAATAAGGTCACAATGTAGACCAGGGTGTGCACCATGAATGTTGGATATTATGACTGGGTCGAGGACCCAAGAAGTTAAGTGATTTGCCTACAGTCACAAGGCCAGAAATGGATGGGAAATGGTCTCTGTGTGGTACCCACCTCTGCCTATGACATGGGCCTTGCATCTGTCACTTGTGTACATGCACATGGGCCATGGGTACCACTCCCCCCTAGTTTGCAAAGCCTCTGCCAAAAGATGGGAGAGGGTGGGAGACTCCCAAGGCCCTGTGCTCCCTGAGGCTCTGTGACAGGGCCCCACCCACCCGCAGGTCTTCACGGGCATCTTTACAGCCGAGATGGTGCTGAAGCTGATCGCCTTGGACCCCTATGAGTATTTCCAGCAGGGCTGGAACATCTTCGACAGTATCATTGTCACCCTCAGCCTGGTGGAGCTGGGCCTGGCCAACGTGCAGGGACTGTCTGTGCTCCGCTCCTTCCGTCTGGTACGAGAGATCCACAGGGGCAGGGGCTAAGCAGGGAGTGGGAGGAGAAACCCCAAGAAGCCACAGAGCAAGAGATGAGCCTCTCTGGCCTGCGCATACCACTTGGCCCCTCTGAATCTTTCTTACCTGTAAACAAGGTGAAAGGGAGCCCTCCCTCCCAATCAGGTGGCATGCTGAAAGTCCCAAGAACTGACATCGGATGACCATGGGCAGCAGCGGAGCAGGGACTTTAGTGCTATACACAGGCCGGAAAACAAAGGCTCAGCAGCTCATTGGTGTCCAGTTGGGACTTCAGAGTTAGTCTTGCCTCACCCCCATAAGGATTACATACATTATTTTAAAATTTTTATTACAAGACCTTTCATGCATAAACAAAAAGTACAAAGGATACAAGTACCTACCAGCCAACTCCGATTATTGCCATTCTACAATTTTTGTTGCGCCCTCCCCCATTTTTATTGATGAGGGAGGAGTGTGTTAAAGCAAATCCTGACATGCAATCTCACTTGTAAAAGCTTTAGTCTGTAGCCTTTACAGATAAGGACTTTTTCTTTTTAACACATCAACAGCAGGAGTGGTAGGATATAAGTAGCCCCATTTAACAGAGGCCGATTGAGACTTCAGATCACTCAGAGTTGGGGCTTTAGGCCATTCCATATTGTTCTTTCTCCTGAGATTTTTGGCTCAGGGGGTCCCTAGGCCTTACTTGCCCTTGCTCTCCCCAGCTGCGAGTCTTCAAACTGGCTAAGTCATGGCCAACGCTCAACATGCTCATCAAGATCATCGGCAACTCAGTGGGGGCACTGGGCAACCTGACGCTGGTGCTGGCCATCATCGTGTTCATCTTCGCAGTGGTGGGCATGCAGCTGTTCGGCAAGAGCTACAAGGAGTGCGTGTGTAAGATCGCCTCAGACTGCAGCCTGCCTCGCTGGCACATGCACGATTTCTTCCACTCCTTCCTCATCATCTTCCGAATCCTGTGTGGGGAGTGGATCGAGACCATGTGGGACTGCATGGAGGTGGCTGGCCAGCCCATGTGCCTCACCGTCTTCCTCATGGTCATGGTCATCGGCAACCTGGTGGTGAGTGAGGATGGCCAGGTGGCTCCCCCATCTTTACCCAAGAAATGTACAAGGTGTGTCCAGTCCCTCTCTTGCCTTTACATCAGGCTGTGTTTGAGGGCCTTGTTCCTTGAAGGTGTAACCATACGAAATTGCTGGTATTTGACTATTTTCTACTTTCTACTCCCCCTCCCCATGGTAATTTACATAAAACTGTTTAAGAATCATCTGGAATTTCTTAAAATATAGATTCCTGGTCCCACTTCCAGAGAATCTGATTCTGCAGCTCTGTGCCAGAGCCCTGGAATCTGCATTTCAGAGAAGCTCCAAGCTTGGTCCAGGGGTCAAGGAGTAGGTAGTATGTTGAGGAAAGTAACATGATGATGGGTAAAACAGACCCGGATTACCATCCCAGTCCCCTGGCCATTGTCGCTGTCACCTTGAACCCATGACTAATCTCTGGTCAGGCTGGGATCTCTATCACATAGGAAAAAAAACAATAGATGCCTCATGAGCCAGGTGTGATTGAGCACACTTGTGATCCCAGCACTCAGGAGGCTGAGACAGGAGAATCGTTGAGTTCAATATAGCCCTGCTCAAAAAAATAAAAAATAAAAAATGAAAACAAATAGTATCTGATGGGGTTGCTGGGAAGATTGGCCTTACTGATGCACAGAAAGGCACAGTGTGGGCTGGGACTGGGACCTCTAGCTCTTGGTTTTCTCCTGCCCTCTTACCCACCTCTGTTCCTGGGCCTGTGAGCCCAGGCTCTGGAAAAAAGAATTATGTCCCGGTGTTGGGAGACTCCAGGGATGATATCCAGAGCTCAGGGCATGGTGTGTGAGGCTGTCCAGGAGAGGTGGGGCAGCGAGGTGGGGGCAGGGTCCGGGGTCCCCCAGTAGCATTTCTGTGGCTGGGGCCATGGATGTGTCTCTCCTAACTGTGCCCGCCCTGACTCTTCCTCTTCTTGGGAGTTGAGGGGTCACTTCTGTCGCTGTCCTGGAGTGCCGGGCCCAGCTGCCCCATGGTAGGCAGCACTGGCCTGGGCAACAGGGGGTGGAAGACACATGAAAGTCCCCACGTTCCACAAAGGCCTGTGGAATCCTTGGGCTGCTGGGTCAGCGCTTCTCAGATATCGCTGAGCTCTGGCTGGGGGCAGGGGCAGTGGGGGTGGGGGTGTCACCTCCATTGAAGGAGGAGACCGTGGGACAGCTAGAGAGGAGAGCCCAGGCTCACTGTCCCTGAGACAGTGCCACCTGAGGGAGTGGAGAGAGACGGGAAGGTGCTCAGGTTGAACTTCGAGGCAGGACTGGGGAGGGACACAGCCCTCCGCAGAAGTTTGCAGGTAGAAGTTTGCAAGTGGCCGCAAGAATCTAGAGCGGGATTCTGTCTCTATGAGTGGAGACTCAGAAATGTTTCTGCCACTTGCTGACTGGGGAAACTTGAGCAAGAAGTTTAGCCCCTTTGGGTCTTGGTTTTCTCATCTGGAAAATGGGGATGCTAATTGTTGGGATGCTGACAGTGGGTGGTCAGGAGGGTTATGTAGTGCACATCTCAGTGCTTAGCAAAGCACTTGGCACATGAGGCCAGCGGAGGGGAGATATTCCAGCCAAGTGTTTTGTGTTTAAAATTGTTGTAATAAAGTTGGTAGTCCCTAAGATTGATGAGATACCCTTGGCAGAGGTGGAGGAGGGAGACAATGGGCACTGACCATGGGCAAAATGCTCCTATGTCAGCCTTGGCCTCCTGCTGTGTGCCAGTCCCTGTGCCCAGGGCTTTTGGTGTATTATCCTTAATCCTCCCAGCAACCCTATGAGGCAGGTAATGCTGTTTCCACAGCCTGAAGGAGGCACTGCCAGAGCCACGTGGCTGGCTAGAGCCTGGGTCTGTGACTCCAGTAACCATGCCACCACTGAGAGCAGCAATCATAATACCGATCGCCTCAACACCAGCAATGATGCTGGTGGTGCTGGGCACCTAGTGTGTTGCCTGTGTTTGCTCACTCGGTCCTTACCACCCATGCGTGGGGGTTGTGCTGCTTTGTTTGTTTCATACCCAAGGAAGCAGAGGCCCGGGGAGGTAAATTAGTGACGAGTTCAGGATTTGAGACCTTAGGATCTGGCTCCAGAGTCTGCAACCCTTGTGGCACATTGCCTATTTCCCATACACACACAGACACACACAGACACACACACACACAGACACACACACACACACATTGGCATTCTTTCCAGCCCAACTCTGTGGCTTTTCCAGTTTGCTCAGAAGGAGTGGAGTGGCCCAGGGAGGCAGCACCATCAGCTCCTTGGGCACTGCCCCTCCCATCCTCCTCCTCAGGCTTCAGAGAAGCAGGTGTCTGCCTGCGGGCACCAGGCACCCTTCCAAGGAGTGTGGGGACCTGTGCCCCCTGCATCCACGGTACTTGGTCACTTCATCGGGGTTATGGGAAAGAAGAGGAAGTGATTGGATCCTAGGCAACCCCCCCAGAGAGCCCCCAGGGGAACACAACCTCCATCTCCCTCCTATCCTTTGCCCCCACCCCTTTGCCCAAGGAGGCTATTTCTGGCCCAGGCAGGAGCCGTGTGCAAACCCTGCTGACCCAGAGAGCAGCTAATTCCCATCTCAGATGTGTTTCTGGCAACTGGATGCCTCCCCCCGCCCGAAAGAGGGAGAAGGAAGACCAATAAATGTGGGTGGGGGCCAAGGCAGAAAGGGAGCTAGAGGACATGGTGTGGTTCTGAAATTCCCCCCAGCACATTCTCTCAAAGAGGGTTCTAATATATTATTTTAATATGATATTAACTGTATTAACATGATAGTTAAGACAATGACAAAGTGACTTTGAAGGACACTGGTAGCCAGAGAGTGAGGCACATGGAAAGGAGGGTCAAGGGCATAGCCTCACACATGCAGGTTCCCTGGTTCCTCATGCCCACTCACAGAGGTGGTTACCTCTGGTTACCACCCCCGGGCCTAAAGTAAGGACCAGGCTGCTCCTCTGGCTGGCAGGGGCCAGGATCCCCCACCCCAACCAGCTTTGCCTTTCTGCCACTCCCCCAGGGACGTGTGGGCGGGTGGAAGGAGGGACTACCACACCGCTGGCCTCTGGGAACAGCTTTCATATCGTAGTGTAAAGCAAAGTGTGCCCTCTGAACATGTTCAATGCTAGAAGCCTGGGTTATGGTTCTGACTATGCTGTCTGTCCCAGAGCAAGTCACTCTACCTTTCTGGGACTCAATTTCCTCATCTATGAAATGTGAGTTCATCTTGCTCTTCACTGTACCATGTATAGTTTTCTATTGCACACATAATACCAACCAACCTGTTCTGAACAGCTGTCCTTGGATTGATCTTTTAATTGTCACAACAAAATGAGGAGTACTGAAATCATCCCCATTTTACAGATGAGGAAACTGAGGCACAGAGCAGTGAAGCAATTTGGCTCAGAACACACAACTAGTAAACTGGGGTTCGGAGCCAAACCTGTGCATCCTGTTCTCTGTTGCCATGTAAACCCTCAGCATTGTACTTATGTAAGCACACATCTGTCTCTCTAACCTGTGGGCTCCTGAGGCCACTTGTTCACCAACAGTGGCAGGGGTTCAGTAATTGTGTGTCCATTGGAAAATAAAGTGTGGGAAGAGGGTGAAGGGAGACTGACTAGTAGCCTTGTTGGTCCCTGTAAGTAGAGATAGGAGAAGGTAACCAGGAGTAAGTGGGATAAGGACCCCCAAGGGGAGAAAAACGGACAGCTGCTATTTGGACAGAAGCTGAACACAGGGGAGCACAAGATCTATTAAGAGTCCCACTTAACAGATGAAAGGAAAAGGCTCAAAGATTAAGGCTCCGAATAAATTCTAGAGGCTGGGAGACTTGAACCCTGTTCTTTGTTCTGCATCCCCTGACAGTGGAGTTAGGGGACAGAGCCGCAGAAAGACTCCTTGTCACCCAGTGTGCCTCCCCAAAGCCTACCACTGCCTTGGGCTGCTGAGTTCTGTCATCAGCCGAAGCCTCAGTTCCCGTGTCTGCAAAGTGGGATAATAACAATGCTCCCCTCTGAGAGCAGTCACACTCAGGCATCCCATTAGGCGGTGTCACTTTGTCTAAAGCCCACGGGCTGGCTGAGGATGTTACCCCAGAGACCAGGAGGTTGGCCTGAGACTCTCCCTGGCCTTGCTTGCAGGTCCTGAACTTGTTCCTGGCCCTCCTGCTGAGCTCCTTCAGTGCCGACAGCCTGGCAGCCTCAGATGAGGATGGCGAGATGAACAACCTGCAGATTGCCATCGGGCGCATCAAGTGGGGCATCGGCTTTGCTAAGGCCTTCCTCTTGGGGCTGCTGCATGGCAAAATCCTGACGCCCAAGGAGATAATGCTCACCCTTGGGGAGCCCGGGGGTTCCGGGGAGGCTGGAGAGGTTGGGGACAGTGCCCCCAAGGACAAAAAGAAGGAACCCCCCCCTGAGGAAGAGGACAAGGACCTGAAGGACAATCACATCCTGAACCATGTGGGCCTGCCTCACGGCCCTCCCTCCAGCATTGAGCTGGACCACCTCAATTTCATCAACAACCCCTACCTGACCATCCAGGTGCCCATCGCCTCCGAGGAGTCCGACCTAGAGATGCCAACTGAGGAGGAAACTGACACATTCTCTGAGCCCGAGGATGTCAAGGTGAGCCCATCCAGAGTCTGGCTGGAGGGGCTGGGGGCCGGATAAACCTGGCTTCAAATTTTTATGTGACTTCTGCCGAGTCACAAATCCTCTTTGACCCTCAGTTTCTTCATCTGTAAAATGAGCACGATGATGTAGGCTTTGATGTGAGCATTATGTGACATGCTGTGCGCAAAGCCCATAGGAAGAGTTCTGTAATGTAACTTAGCATGATTAGGATCAGCCAGGCAAAATACTATCTGGACCTTCTTACCAGCAGGTGGTGCTCTTGGACAGGATGCTTTAGCCATGGCACCTCAGGTCTAGGATTGGGACCCAAGAAGCCTCTCTTAAATCCCCCTCTGAGTTTGAAGGCTCTAACAAGTCCTTGCCACAATCATCTGTTTCTGCTTACACACCACCTGGGGCTGGTCTCAATCTTCCAAGGTGTCAGGTCCAGGCCAGAAGCTCCGAGGAGAGGAGTTACAAGACCAATGGAAGTTGGGGACAAAGACAACTGAGAGCTGTGACGTAGCTTCAGGATGGGAACCTGGGCCCACCCAGGCCACACAAGGGCCTTGCTGCTAGGCCCAGCTCCCCCTCCTCTGCCCCTCTCTTGCAAGAATGAGAAGGGGACTAAAACGTAGGTGGCAGTCACCCCAGAGGTCAGAGATGAGGCTGAGACCCTGCCTGGGCCTCCCAGGGGCACGGACACTGAGGCCCCCTTACCCACTCTGTAGCCTTGTCAGGGTAAGACTAGCACACAAGGGAGGCCAGGGGCTCTGCTGGCCCCATACCACCAGCCCTGAGCCTGGCTGGGCACTGGAGCCTAATGACCTTTGTCCTGACTCCTTATTCTCCCCAAATATGTGGCACGATGACTTATCAGGGGACCAAGCGCCTACTGAGCTATAAATAGCCCAGGAAATGTGGCACCAGTCCTGGACCTCGGTATGAAGAACTTGATGGAGGAGGGGCTAAGAGCACTAGGTCCAAGGCTCTGGGAAAGGAGTGGGCCTGGGAACTCTGAAGCGGGGATAGGCAGAGCACCAAGGGGAATTATGGGAGTTGAGGTGCACAAGTGAGGCAGGCAGCTCAGTTGATATCATGGCTGACGTAACACTCGGTCTCAGTTTCCCTTTCTGTCAACTGGGAACGAGAATCATCATCCATCCTTGGTTTTCTGGTCACTGCTGTGGCTGCCAGGCTGTCCCCACCACAACCCAACCACCACCAAGCTGCCCAGGCCACCTTGCTCTTCAGGGGCCTCACCCACAGCAATCCAGGGCCCAGTTGCAGACTGAAGGCCGGGTCTGGGAAGCTGGCCTAGGACGATGCCAGGAGGAGGTGGGAGGAGGCCTGGCCAGGACAGAGCAACAGCCCCATCCCCACCCCCACGCTGATCAGGTTCCTACAGCACCCAACTGGTGCCTTAGCTGGGGAAAACTTTCCATCCTTTTTGGATCCTTCAGCCAAACAGATCCTGGGGTAGGAAGGCTGGGATTCTGGGGGCACTGCTGGCCTGTTTTGTGTGGGCTATGGTGCCCAGCTCCATCATGGCCCCTTTTCTTTTCTTTTTTTCCATTAAGTTTATTGGTACATTTTAGGTACACAATATGGTTACAGTCATCATTGGGATCTTGTACCTTTACATGATGTATCTTGGTTCTTATTTTTTCCCCATTCCTCTGCCCTCCCTTCAAACCCTCCACCCTTCCCTACTTACAAAGACTTTGTTTCCATTTTTTCCTTTTCTCATATTTTTTCCTTTCCCTTCTTTCCTTTCCCCTACCCCTCCCACTTCCCCTACTCCTTTAGACTTTTTCTTCCTGTTTCACAACATCAATTATACATTTTGATTCTTATTTACACTTTTAGTTTTTCACACCAGAGAAACTATTCAGTATTTACACATGTCTGTCCTATTTATTTCACTTGAGTATGGGCCTCAATGTGCATCCATTTACCTATAAATGTCTCTAATTTCTCATTCTTTATGGCTGAGTAGTACTCGATTTTATTTTTTTTAAAAAACCCCAACATCTTTATCCAGTCTCAAGTTGATGGGCAATTGGGCTGTTTCCAAGTTTTAGCTATTACAAACTGTGCCGCTATGGAAAAAAAAATTGTGCCGCTATGAACATGGGTGCACATATATCGCTGTGGTATGATTCTTTTAATTCTTTGGGGAAGATACCCAGCAGGGGAATAGCTGGGTCAAATGGGACCTCTAGCCCTAGTTCTTTGAGGTGTCTCCACACTGATTTCCACAGTGGTTACACCAACAATGGAGAAGGGTTCCTCTTTCCCCGAACCCCCGCCAGCATTTGTTATTAGTTGATTTCTTGATAGCAGCCATTCTTTCTGGGGTGAGGTACAATCTCAGCATTGTTTTCATCTACATCTCTCTCGAATGACCAGTGATGTTGAACATTTTTTCATGTGTTTATTTGCTGCTTTTACTTCTTTGTCTGAGAAATGTCTGTTCATTTCAGATGTCCATTTTTGAATTGGGTCTTTATATTTGGGGGCTCTGATTTTTTTTTAGTTCTTTATATATTCTGGATAGCAGACCTTTGTCTGAGGAACAGCTGGTAGAAAATTTTTTTCCCACGTTGTAGGTTGTCTCTTAGCTCTGTTGGTGGTTTCTCTGTAGTGCAAAAGCATTTTAATAAGATGAGAACCCAGTTGTTGATTCTTTGTGCTAGTTCTCATGCTACTGAGGATTTGTTTATAAAGTCCTTTTCTATGCCAATGTCTTTGAGAGTTCTACCTAACTTATTTTCCAGCAAGTTTAGTGTTTCTGTTTTAGTATTTAGATCTTATCTTTAATCCACTTGGATTTTAGTTTAGTGCATGGTGAAAGATAGGGATCTAGTTTTAATTTTTGGCAAACTGAAATCCAGTTTTTTCAGCACCATTTATTAAATAGGCTATCTTTCCTCCAGTGAGGATGGTTGGCTCCTTTGTCAAAGATGAGGTGGCTGAGTGTGTCTGGAGTTGTTTCTGCATCTTCTAATCTGTTCCACTGATCCTTGGCATGACTCCTTTTCTTACCTCTATATCCTCAAAAGTCCTTTCTGGGCTCTTTTTCCTCTGCTGGCTCCCTTCATGCTCCCCTGCTTCTCCAGATCCCCCAGCCTGCTGAGCCCCGTCCAGCCACTTCCCCCCTGATTCCGGTCAGCCTCCTCCCTTACCTGAGGCCCTCACCTGTCTCCTGTCTCCTTATGCCCTCATTGCTCCTTCCCAGACCTCAGATGCCATCAGGCAAGACAGCAGCCACCTTTGTCCCTGTGGTTCTTCTGCATGGGGCACAGTGCTGGTTCAGTTACCCTGAGCTGAGTGCTTGAATGAATGGATGCACCTCCTCCACTCCTTTTCTCCTTTCCCTCTGGTCTCCCATCCTGCCCCGCCTGGTGGGAGGATGAGGGGATCTCTTGGGGCCCAGGGGTCACATGCCCCTGTGGCCCTGCAGAAACTGCCGCAGCCCCTCTACGATGGGAACTCCTCCGTCTGCAGCACAGCTGACTACAAGCCCCCAGAGGAGGACCCCGAGGAGCAGGCTGAGGAGAACCCCGAGGGAGAGCAGCCTGAGGAGTGCTTCACAGAACGTAAGGACTTTCCCCAGGGGCAGCACCCTTACTCAGCCTGGGTACCTCCCCCAGCCCAGTGTCCCTGTAAGAGACAGGCTGTCCCAGGGCTAGAGAAGGCCGTGCAAAAACAGCAGGCCTTCCTCCCTGGTGCTGCCCTCCCTGCCTCACCCTGGGTGAGCCACCTCCTGAGCCTCAGGCCTCAGAAGACAGCCCTGGCGAAACATCTTTGTCCAAAAGGCCTGGGCTGAGCTGAGTGACCTGCCTGGGCAAGGTGGGGATGGGGAACAGCTGGCCTGAACCTCCTTTCGCAGAGCACCTTTCCTCTGTGTCCTTCCCTGGCCGCATTGACACATAGGTAGAGTGGGCTATGGAGGGAGGACCTGACCCCCACATGAGCCAGATGGAGCCAGGTGTGGGAAGAAAGGGCCCTGGGTCTGGGGAGCAGTGAGGTGGAGGCTGTAGAGGGGCAGCCACATGACACGGTGCTGGACCTGTCCCCCAGCCTGTGTGCAGCGCTTCCCCTGCCTCTATGTGGACATCTCTCAGGACCGTGGGAAGATGTGGTGGACTCTTCGCAGGGCCTGCTTCAAGATTGTTGAGCACAACTGGTTCGAGACCTTCATTGTCTTCATGATCCTGCTTAGCAGTGGGGCCCTGGTAGGCACCACCCCAGGGGACAGGGCAGGGACAGATGCAGGTGCCAAGCTACAAGGAGTCCCTCTGAGGGATCCCTCCCAGGGATGGACATGGCCTGGAAAGTCCCAAACTCAGAGAGTTCTGAAAAGGACTCACCTGTGCCTCCAGGATATATTTTAGAATGCATATGCTTCTCAAGGTGCCAGATAGGTCCCTCTTGTTCTGTGGGCTCTGACTGTGAACTTCTGGTTACTGGGGAGGTAGGTGGGCCCTGGGAATTTTGGGGGAAGGCCAAGGGAAGGCTGAGATGCATCACTGCCGAACTCCCAGCAGATGATTGGGAACCAAGAAACTCCTCCCCACTGGGCAGTTCGCTCCTCTCCATGATGGGGAAGGGACTGGGACATGTCCACAGCTGCCCCTGGCCTGGCTCCCACAGCAGACCCCTGGGAGGATATGGGACAGGATATGGGATATGGCTGCTGCCCCCGCCTCTGGTCCCCTGGCCACCCTCAGCTTATGCTGGTGTCCCCCAGGCCTTTGAAGATATCTATATCGAGCAGCGGCCAGTCATCCGCACCATCCTAGAATACGCTGACAAGATCTTCACTTACATTTTCATCATGGAGATGCTGCTCAAATGGGTGGCATATGGCTTCAAAGTGTACTTCACCAACGCCTGGTGCTGGCTCGACTTCCTCATCGTAGATGTGAGTTTGCCAGTCTGGACCCCTCAGCCAGATTCCGAGGCCGTTGTGACTGTGGACTTTCAGGAGCTCAGGCCTTGGGAGTCAGGGCCTACCCACAGGCACACCCCGAGTCAAACCCCCAGAGCAGCACTCTTCCCGGCAGACTAGCTTCCAGTGAGGAGGAATAAGAGACCACATTTCTCCTAAGGGTCAGTCAGGCCTGGGACCATATGATCCTGGGACCATATGATCCCTGCCAGTTTCTGGAGAGGATTTCCATACCCCCTTTGATGGGCATACAGGCCCATGAAGGAGATGGGTATTATCTCTCTTATTTATTGTCATCCCCAGTCACCTGGTGATATCACTGAGGACGTAGCCAGGCTCCAGAGGTTCTGAGACAGGTCCAGGGCTGCTCTTCCCACCAGTCAGGACCACCCACTAGGGAGAGGGTCCACTGAGCTGTGAGCTCGGGAAGACGCCCCCTCAAGGAGAGATCTCTTTCTAGGGGCTGTTGCACTGGCTTGGGGGAATCCAAGGGTCCTGGGCTCCCTGACCACACCCATTCCTCTTTTCCAGGTCTCCATCATCAGCCTGGTAGCAAACTGGCTGGGCTACTCAGAGCTGGGACCCATCAAATCCCTGAGAACACTTCGGGCCCTTCGTCCCCTGAGGGCACTGTCTCGATTCGAGGGCATGAGGGTGGGTACTAAGAGGGCCCCTGAAGAGGGCTACTGATTGGAAGCAGCCACCCACAGGGCAAGGTGGAGAGGCCTGTGTCTGTATTCTAGCTACCATCAGGGCTCGACCTGCTTATGGAGGCCTGGCCTACCCCATCCCCTCCTTCAGCCCCTCTTACCACCACTGGGGGCAGCAGAGGCTGCTGCAGTGCCCAGAAGGGCTTGTGGCAGGGAGAAGAGTATGAAGGCCGGCAGGCCTGTGGATTCATAGGTGTCTCTCCCTCCCCTTACCTCACATTGCCTCCCCCAGGAGGACTGAAATATGAGGTGTGAAGGTGCCTCTCAGCCTGGCCTCCTTGGGCCTGAGTAGAGTCATACCCTTGAGCTTGAGGTCAGTGTAGAGAAGATCCCCTCAGGCCCTTGAGAGGGGAAGTGACAGGTAAACATGGTCTGGGCAAGATGAATGGAACTTCCCCCAGTGAAGGGAAGGAACAAGACTTGCTCCATGGGGACCTTGTGAATGGACTGGTTGCAGGCCAGAGGCAGGCTCACCCCAGTGGCTCCCTGCTGCTCATGCAAGAGGCCACTTCAGGCCTGGGCCTGCCCACACCCTGGGTTGGGAACCCCTCCCTACTAAGGGGAAATAACCTGCCCGTGACTACACAGCTGGGCGGTAGCCCAGGGAGAAACAGAGCTCCCCTGGGCACCATGGGCTTCTGCCATCCACTGTCTGAAGGTCATGGAACAGGTCCTCAAAAAAAGACAATTCTCAGACTCAGCCCAGACTGAAACAGTTTGATGAGCCTGTGTGACCAGGGCTCATGGGCAGCTGGGGTTTAGTGCTGGAATCATGCTGTTTCAAAGACCCTGGTGGCCTCTTCTCTGTCCCTTTTCGATGTGTGTGTCACTAATTATGTGAGCCAATGAGCAGGGACCAGGTCACATGGGCTGAGTTTCCTATGGGGGCTGAGGAAAGAGTGTTTGTCTCCTGCCTGGTGGCCCATGACAAGGCTGCTTCCAGAGAAGCTCAGTGCCCCCACTCTGGCCTGATGGCTCCAGCCAAGCAGAGAAGCCTCGCTGCCCAACCACCAGGCCAGCTGTGCCCCATCCCTAGCCCTTGTCATCCCCACCCCTCTTCCACCCCTCTCCCAGCAGACAGCTTCTCCCCACTAGGCCTTGCTCAGAGCGGCCATCCTCCAAGAGGCCCTTCCTGAGGTCCTCTGCTTGGTGTGCATCTGAGGAGTCCTCTCTCAGGGGGCCGTAGCAGTGACCAGCCGCTGGCCCTCAGGTGGTGGTGAATGCCCTCCTGGGAGCCATCCCCTCCATCATGAATGTGCTGCTTGTCTGCCTCATCTTCTGGCTCATCTTCAGCATAATGGGCGTCAACTTGTTTGCTGGGAAGTTCTACCACTGCATCAACACTACCACCTCTGAGAGGTTCGATATCTCTGAGGTCAACAACAAGTCCGAGTGTGAGAGCCTCATGCACACAGGCCAGGTCCGCTGGCTCAACGTCAAGGTCAACTATGACAACGTGGGTCTAGGCTACCTCTCCCTCCTCCAGGTGGTGAGTGTCACCCACTGCCCATGCCCAGGACTAGGACAGCGGTGCCTTCCGGTCTATCATTGTACTGGAAACCACTATCACTCCTTGTTAGGGGGCCACCTACCTTTCTTCCAATGCTGTGGGATGCTGAGGTAGTGTCCAGATCTCTCTCGTCTGTTAGGGGGTTCTGGAATGGGGCCCCAAGGAGGAGCCCTGCTGGGGAGGGAAGGGAAATTTGTGGATCAATTTCACCTCTTCTCCTAGGCCACCTTCAAGGGTTGGATGGATATCATGTATGCAGCAGTGGACTCCCGGGAGGTGAGTCAGGTCACTGAGACGTGGCTGGTGAGTGAGCCAGGGAGGGACAGTGCCATAGCAGCACATTCCCTACCCCACCACGCCATCTCCTTGGGAGCCCTAGCAGCCTGGGGGAGAGTGGCCCCTGCCCACAGTACTTTGGGGAGCAGGGAGAAACTTGTGTATGCATCTCACCTTGTCCCATCCCATGGCCCCTACAGCAGGCGGACCAGCCGCAGTACGAGGTGAACCTCTACATGTATCTGTACTTTGTCATCTTCATCATCTTTGGGTCCTTCTTCACGCTCAACCTCTTCATCGGTGTCATCATCGACAACTTCAACCAGCAGAAGAAGAAGATGAGTATCTGCCCCCGCACTGCCCTGTCTCCTGCTTCCCCTCCCCCCATCCACTCATTCCTTCCTGTGGTCACCAGCTGCCTGACAGCCCTGTGCTGTTGCTGGCAGCATGCCCCACAGCTAGCCTGGTTCCAGATCCCACCAGGGAACCTTGAATGGTGACATCATTTCCCTAATCTATAAAGTGACATTGCTACAACCTAGCTTGCTGAGTTATTCTAAGGACTCAGTGAGACACTGCTGGAAATTGTCCCAACACAGGCTTCCAGGCAGCATCGGTCCCTTCCCTCTGTCTGTCACCCCTACCCCTCCCTTCTGGACCCTTAATCCCTCCCAGTCCCCTCCTCCTTCCTACTAGGCATTTCTGCAGGGGTGGGGGATGCTTTAAGAGTGGTGCCTGAGGTAGAGGAGCCCTAGAGACAGAAGGGGCCCCACTCAGGCTTATGAGCCCCATCCCACTGTACTTCGGAGGGAAAGACATCTTCATGACAGAGGAACAGAAGAAATACTACAATGCCATGAAGAAGCTTGGCTCCAAGAAGCCCCAGAAGCCGATTCCACGGCCCCAGGTACCTTGGCCCCTGCTCCTGCTGCTCCTGTAGCCTGCACCAGGCTGCTGCCCTGGGGGCTGATGAGGGTGAAATGCAGCCTGCACTCTGCTGACCAGGCAGGCAGGGTTCACATTTGTGCACACCCAGCAGCTGCCACTAGACTCAGGTCACTTGTTTACCCCTCATCTGGCCCTGTACACCCCACTGGTGTCCACCCACCTCCTCTCTTGGGGCCCTCAGTGGCCTATGGGGGAGGAAGATGTCCAGAAACTCTGCCCAATAAGAAATGACTTTGGGAGAAAGGTGAGCAGTGACTGGGGGAGCTTGAAGCTAGGGAGGGTCCCAAAGTGAGGAGGGATTTCCACGGACCACAGGATGATGAGGTCCCAGGGCCTCCCCTCTCATGGCTGATCTCACCACCACCCCTGACACCTCTCTGTCCATGTCCTCTCCGTCATCCTGTGTTTCCTGCCTGCACCCTTCCTGTCCTGGCCCTGACCCTGTCCTCCACCCCATGTCCACTCATGTGCTGTAGAACAAGATCCAAGGCTTGGTGTATGACTTCGTGACAAAACAGGTATTTGACATCACCATCATGATCCTCATCTGCCTCAACATGGTCACCATGATGGTGGAGACGGATGACCAGAGCCAGCTCAAGGTGGACATCCTGTACAACATCAACATGATCTTCATCATCATCTTCACGGGGGAGTGTGTGCTCAAGATGTTTGCCCTGCGCCAGTACTATTTCACCATTGGCTGGAACATCTTTGACTTTGTGGTTGTCATCCTGTCCATTGTGGGTAAGCTGGCAGGGCAGTGCCTATGTGAGTCATTCAGGAAGGCTTTCTGAATGCACACACACCTGCTCATAAACCTAGCACACGCACACACATGCGTATAACAGCCAATCACTCTTAATGCACATAGGCATCCTGTCACCTGTGCACACACGAACACACCTCAAGAAATACATGGACTGGGCCAGGGATTTAGCTCAGTGGTGCTGCATTTGCCTTGCAAGTGCAAGGTCCTGAGTTTGATCCCTGGTACCAAAAGAAAGAGAGAGGGAGAGAGAGAGAGAGAGGAGAGGGAGAGGGGGGGTAAGGAAGGAAGGAAGAAAGGAAGGAAGAAAGAGAGAGAGAAAGACAGACAGACATGAACCCAGCCAGGTGTGGTAGCACATGCCTGTAATCCCAGTACTCAGAAGAATCAACTTAGTGACTTAGTGAGATCCTATCTCAAAACTAAAAATAAAAAATGTTTAAAGGCTGGGTTCATACCCTGGGTTCATGCCCCAGTTTCACTCCCCAGTAGCACCAAAAACGAAAGATGGGCAGACAGGGGCCTGACCAGCAGATGTACACTTGAGTGCCCCAGGGAAAACTTAAGACAGTCCCACTGTCTCCATATCCCTGAAAAGTGTATGGACAAACATATCACCATATGAGTAACTAGCCACCCTTTGCTGAGCATTTACTATATGCCTGGCACTGTGCTATGCACTTTACAGGTATTACTTTACTCATTTACAGCAACGCTGTGAGGCAGGTATTATTATCATTCCCATTTCACAGAGGAGGAAACTGAGTTGCAAACAAGAGCCATACCTCGAGTCACATAGCTGTCCTGCCCATACCAGTCCATCTCATCTGTGACATCTACAAGGAGTCTTCACTCTGTCACCTTTGCCATATCCCATCTCCAGCTCCACTGGGGCAAAGAAGGCCCCATCGGGGAGCCCAGCCTGAATGGTCGGGGCTGTGCTAAGAGGGTTAAGCCCATCTGCTCCTCTGTGGGGCAGAGCACAGGAGCCAGACCCCTGAGCCCCATGTCCCTGCTCTCTGACCCAGCTCCTGCTCCTCTCTGCAGGCCTTGCACTCTCTGAGCTGATCCAGAAATACTTCGTGTCACCCACACTGTTCCGTGTGATCCGCTTGGCACGGATCGGGCGTGTCCTGCGGCTGATCCGTGGGGCCAAGGGCATCCGGACGCTGCTCTTCGCCCTCATGATGTCACTGCCCGCCCTCTTCAACATCGGCCTCCTCCTCTTCCTGGTCATGTTTATCTATTCCATCTTCGGCATGTCCAACTTTGCCTATGTGAAGAAAGAATCGGGCATTGATGACATGTTCAACTTTGAGACCTTTGGCAACAGTATCATCTGCCTCTTTGAGATCACCACATCAGCTGGCTGGGATGGGCTTCTGAACCCCATCCTCAACAGTGGGCCCCCAGATTGTGACCCCACACTAGAGAACCCTGGTACCCATATCAAGGGCAACTGCGGTAACCCATCCATTGGTATCTGCTTCTTCTGCAGCTACATCATCATCTCCTTCCTCATTGTGGTCAACATGTACATTGCCATTATCCTGGAGAACTTCAATGTGGCAACTGAGGAGAGCAGTGAGCCCCTTGGTGAGGATGACTTTGAGATGTTCTATGAAACATGGGAGAAATTCGACCCTGATGCCACACAGTTCATTGAATACAGCCGCCTCTCTGACTTTGTGGACACCCTGCAGGAGCCACTGAAGATCGCCAAGCCCAACAAAATCAAACTCATCACTCTGGACCTGCCCATGGTGCCAGGGGACAAGATCCACTGTCTGGACATCCTCTTTGCCCTGACTAAAGAGGTGCTGGGTGACTCTGGGGAGATGGATGCCCTCAAGCAGACCATGGAGGAGAAGTTCATGGCTGCCAACCCCTCTAAGGTCTCCTATGAGCCCATCACCACCACCCTGAAAAGGAAACACGAGGAGGTGTGTGCCATCAAGATCCAGAGGGCCTACCGCCGGCACCTGCTGCAGCGCTCTGTAAAGCAGGCATCCTACATGTACCGCCACAGCCAGGACGGCAGTGGGGACGGGGCCCCTGAGAAGGAGGGGCTGATCGCCAATGCCATGAGCCAGATGTATGGCCCGGAGAACGGGAAGACCAGTGTACAGGTCCAGGGGCAGAAGGAGGGCTCCACGGGGGACACCGGATCTGCCATAGGGCTCACGCCCATCAGCCCCTCAGACGCTACCCTGCCTCCCTCCCCATCACCAGGGCAGACAGTGCGCCCAGGGGTCAAAGAGTCTCTTGTGTAGCAGGCAGATTACAAGATGGCTAGTTGAGCCTCAGCACAGTGCCTGCACACTGAGTGAGGGAGCGGGCCTTTGAGTCTGGGACTGCATCCAGCTCCTTTGTCGGGGACAGGACTTGGCCATGGTGGGTCTGACACCCAGGCCTTGAGAAATGGGAATCGAACTCAGGGACCCAAGCTGGGCTGAAGCCCCTGCCTCTGTGATTTCATTTTCAAGTTGCTCTTACCTCCTCATGAGTTCTGCTGCCCCTCCTTTTGGCCTGAGGGAGGTCAGAACGTCAGGAACTCTGCCCCCTTCATGGGATTGAGCCAGCCTACAATGGGGGGACTGGCTGCCCTCCTGTCCCCAGAGTCTTAAGGGTTACTAGCCTCTCCCCAGCAAGTGGCCCACAGGCCCCCAGTTCCAGGCCAGATATCTTCACCTCAGTGAGTGCAGATACCTGAGCTCAGGACTCAGCCAGCTCTCCCCCTCCCACTCTGGGGTGCTGCTTCCCCTACCAGCCCGGGAATTCTCTGGAAAAGGAAAATGTTACTGATCCAGAAATAACTCCACAAACTTGATTGGCCACTGGATCTTGATGCACTGGGCTGGGGTTGATTCCTGAAAGCTTTTCCTGGGCCACGTCCAGGATGATAGTTAGCTCCCCTGACTGATCCCTAGCAGAGGAACAGAAGGAAGGAGTCCACTGGAAGTTACCTTTTTGATGAAGCATGGATGGGAAGTACGAGTCCTGCCAGCTGCATGGCTGCCCTCAGCCTGAGTATCCAGACCTGGGTGGGAGCAGGGATGCTGAATGAAAAGATCCTGTTCCTTCCCTTTCTTCTCTCCTCTTGCCTTCATTAAACCACCAGTAGCCTCATCTGCCCTCAGAGATCTCTCCCTTCTCATATTTTCCCTTGCCTATCTCTTTGTCCCTGTGCATCCTTTTCGCTTTCTTTAAAGTGACCCTGAGAATGTTATAGTGGAGCTCACGTGACGTACTCACACTGGGGCATGCAGTAGAGAAGGCTCGCCTGGTTTGAGCTCAACCTTCCAACTTCCTGCTGCCTGGAACTGCTGATCTGGACATGGTGGCATCAGTCTTTGCTGGCTGCTGGAGAACAGAGGCCAAGCTGGGGGGTGTGAGAGTCCTCCTGAGGGGCCTGTGGGTTCTGTCACCTGTGTGTGTGGCTGTGTGTCTGCTTGTAGGCCTGAGAGGGTAACTGTGTATGTTCAAGTTCGTGCTGTGTGTTTGAACCATTGTACAGCAGTGTCTGCAAAAGTCTGTACATCTGGGTATGGTTTTTTTATGATGGTATTCACATACATTTTATTTATACACTTTTAATGATTTCATTGCCATACACACATTATTTTTCTTAACTTTATTTTATCTTATTTTTGGTAGTGGAGCTCAAACTCGCGACCTTGTGCTTGTGCGGCAGGCGCTGGAACCACTGAGCTAAATCCCTGGCCCTTAACTTTATTTTTACATTAAGTCAGTATCTGTCATGCAGCCATCAAAAACCTTACAGTAAATTACACAGGTTTATAGTCCAATTTCGACTGTAGCTTCTTAGAATCAGCCACTTTTCTGACTGCTTTCATGAAGTCTTCCTGAACTACAAAATCATGATCAGCACGAATTGCAAACATACCTGCTTCAGTACAAACATTTCTCAGGTCTGCTCCATTAAACCTATCTAAAAGTTTCACAACTGCTTCCGAATCTATTTCACCATGCTTCATAATGGGACCTGCATGGATTTTCAATATATCTAATCTTGCTTGTTCATTTGGTAAATCAATATGTATTTTTCTATCTAATCTTCCTGGACATAGCAATGCAGGATCCAGTGTATCTGGTCTGTTTGTAGCCATGATGATTTTAACTCTATGCAGAGTGTCAAATCCATCCATCGGATTCAGTAACTCCATCAAAGTTCTCTGAATCTCTCTGTCAGCTGAAGCACCCTCAGCAAACCGACGACCACCAATAGCACCTATTTCATCCATAAAAATGATGCACGGCTGATGGTCCCTTGCAGAATTAAACATTTCTCTAATCAAAGGAGCACTTTCACCAATGTACTTGTCTACAATAGTACTAGATACAACCTTTAAGAAATTGCAGTCTAGCTGGCTAGCAACAGCTCATGCCAAGGGTGTTTTTCCTGTGCCTCTCTTAATTCCCGAATCTGTTCTGATTGCCCTCCAATCTCAGAATAAGAAACATTCCCAGGGTCCTCATGAGACATGTTGTAAACCAATGGATCCACCTCTTTTGACAAATATCTCATGATAGTGAATGTAGTCATATCCAAAGCAACTCTTGTTCCTGGCTTTAGCTTACTTTTGTCAATCTGTCAATGACAACCCACAACCTATCTTGGTCCATTTGTAGTTTTAACAATGAATTTTTCTTCAGTTAATTGTTTAAGCACTTCACCCACAGTCTGCCCAACACTTTGTAGGCCCTTCAGATCATTTTCAGACTTTTCATACTGCTTGGTAAGTTCTTTTAATTGTTCCCTTAACCCCTTCAGATGGCCCTCGATCTCCTTGTGCTCCAACCAGATATGTTTGTGTCTGTGTGTGTCAGTGTGCCCTGGAATGCCTGAAGTCCATGTGAGTGCACCTGCTGTGTGTGTGTGTGTGTGTGTGTGTGTGTTCGTGTTCTGTGCCAGCCTGTTCATGTGATTGCACCAGTGTCTGAGAGAGTAGACCTGTTCCCTGAGGGTGTGAGTGATTGTGACATGGGTGTTTGTGCTTTGAGTCCCCTGCTGACCTAAGTTCCTCTTCTCTTTTTTCTTGTTTCTCATGAACAGTTTGATTAAAACTCAGGAAGCAGCAAAACCCTCAAAACAAGATATGTGTGTGCACGTGTGTGAATGTGTCCACACACACACACACACACACACGCCCATGGGCCAGAGTCTTCCTTGTTATCTGCCCTATTCTCTTGCCCCTCCAGGTCTTGCCTGGGTAACCCTCTCCTTCTCTCCCCACAAGCTTCTCTCTTCCCATTCCTGTTTCTTGTCATCATACCAATGGCCTCGCCCTGCTCCCTGTCTCCTGCCTATGGAAGGAGGCCTCCACTCCTTCCATCTCTTCCTGCCATGACTCTGCCTCTCCCTTCAAAAGGTACCTGCCATAGGGGGTGAGCCTCCCCCTTCCCAGCACCCTGTCCCTCTGCCTTTCCTTCATGGGCCTCAGACTGGTGAGGCCCCCAGAGCCTTGAGAATCTGTTGGATTGAATGTCCTTTGTCCATTGCAGAGGAAGAGCAGATGGGCAGGGCCTGGCCTCTCCCTGCCTGTGGCGCTCTTCCCTGCAGACTGACACCCATTCCCACCTTATCCAGGTGGTAACCAGCCTGGAGCCAGGTTGGAAGATGAGCTTCTTTGTATAGTTCTTACAATAAACCCTTCCCTGGTGCCTCAGATGTGTGGGCTTCTCCTTTCTGCACCTCCACAAGTGGATGTGGTTAAGAGCTGAGGTCACCAAGAAAGATGAAGGGCCAGTGGGCTGTGCTGCCAAGAGGGAACAATGAGGCAGCCCCTGGGGCAGGATGCAGTGGGCTCAGTCCCAGCCTCCTGTCCCTCTGAACAGGCAGATCCCAAGACATACATGTGGCGATGCTGTGCCCCCAGCCCCTGCCCTCCAAGAGCTCCTTTCAGCTCTCTGCTCCCTCAGAGACATCAAGGAGACTGTTGGGCTCACATCCCTTCTGTCTCCTTGGAAGAGTACT
Source organism: Heterocephalus glaber (assembly GCF_053883595.1). NCBI lineage: Eukaryota > Metazoa > Chordata > Mammalia > Rodentia > Bathyergidae > Heterocephalus > Heterocephalus glaber. Next base: position 1,401,249 of record NW_028258197.1, on the reverse strand, counting down.
GTCCCCCTAAGACTGTCCCTGACCCCTGGTCCTAGACAGTCCAGGGTCACATGGACCTGTGTACAACAGAGAGTATTCTTATGTAGCAACCTTAGCCCACAAGTCCAGTGGGTGACATGTAATTTGCTAAGTAATTGTATTTTCTGTAATGACTTCTGATTCCTGGGGCTGAGTTCCTCAAGGCTAGTAAATGCTTGTTCCCCTTTTCCTGGGTCCTGGGGCCTTTGTGGCATGGGGAATGTAGGGCACACAAAGGCCTTGGCCCACGGGCTGCCCCAAGATGCCCCTCAGTTGTCCCTGTGCACCTCCCCACCTCACAGTTCTCTTTGCATGCCGGGGGGCTGTTGAGCATCCCTACAGGGGTTTCTGAGCCCCCAGGGCACTGAGCCCCCTCTCTGGGGACAGGGCTCATTCTCACTTCAAGTGTCTCCAGACCTCCTGTGGGACCTTTGTGGCCCTGAGGCGGAAGATGGCAGGAAGCTCCAGCCCATCCTTCTCCTGACCCTTGACTGGCAGGAGAAAAAAGGAAAAATACTGGGTGGGAAACGTAGACAACATAGGCTGGAGTCTCACATTTGCCCTCCGCTCCTGCTGTGTGAGCTCCTCCCCTCCCTGAGGATACATGGTGCCCCCACATTGCCAAGGGCCCTTGGTGCACATGGCCACTCATGAAGAGTGCGGGGTTATTGGTATGCTACTCAGGTGAGGAAATTTGGGCTCTGAGAGGTTCAGAATGGGTGCTGCCTACCTTGGTGCCATTGTGGGGCCATGTGGGGTGAGGAAATGCTTTGCCTCATGAGTCTCTCCCACCGGAGGCCTTCAGTGCCCTGGCCCATGAATGCAGGGGCACTCGCTACGGACATCATAATTACCTCCAAATATCCCAGATGAGGGACACTTTGAGACCCACTGTGACTTGGTGAGGCTTTAGTTGGTACACTAGAGTTAGGGTTTGAACTCAGCAGGCCATCCAGGCAGGGGGTGGAGAATGGGGGGGGGGCTTCCTTCCCTAAGACTCTCCCTGCCCCCATCCTTTCTGAGATGGCTGAGGTCCCTTGCCCAACCTGAGTCCCTCGTCCTTTTCCCATCCTCCCATCTCTTGTTTTGACTGTCTTTCTGGAAAGTAGGAAATGCCAGATGTCAGTGTGTGGAGCTCAGAACAGTCAGGACAGAGGCGGGGCAGGCTTATGAAGCCTCCTGCTCCGGGAAGGAAAGGGCATCATGAGCCCAGGACAGGGCTTGCTGTTGTCACCAGGAAGAGAACAGTACAGCCCCATCTGTGATAAATAACTCTGCAGGTGGCCCCAAACTCCACCCTGCTGCCTCAGCCCTCCTAAGAGCAAGTCTCTGCTTGGCATGAATGGGAATGAAGTCCAAAGGGCACATCTGTGTCCCATCCACGGGGGCTGATGATGCATGTGAGTTTGGAGGATACCAACTGCCCCTGCCCATCCCTGTGCCCCTACGGTCACCCTAGGCCCCAGGACCAGCTCCTCAGCAGGCCCCACAGCAATGGTCCCGGCAGCACATACATGTGAACACACACCCATGCACACGTGTGTGACCCAAACCTTTCCTAAAGTCCTTTCAACATTGAGGGACACTAGCCTCAAAGCTAAGTAAGATCTCCATCACCAGGGGCTCAGCGGGGGGCAAACTTTGCTAACGGGAGAGACCCCAGGATTTTGTTCTCCACCCTGGGCTGGCCTCTCTCCAGCCACTGCCTCCAGCACTTGATGGGGCCCATGGTCCCCATGCTGACCTCAGTGATGTTCTTATTCCTGGGCTGTTTGTTCTATGAGCTGAACATCTGACACCTTTTCAGAGAAATGTTTTTTTCATTTGGAACATCTGGAAATAAGTAAGAATACCTGGGACTGCCTAGAACGAGCTGTCCCTTAGGTGAACACGTAGTCCTCAGGTCCCTAACTTTCATGGCTCAGGTCCTGGTCTGCAGTGTTCAAAGCATACACCCAGGTTGGAGGTGGGAGTCACCTGGACCCTCTGCCTTCCAGCCATGCCATGGGGGAGCACTTGCACCTCCCTGAGCCCAAGCAGACCTGCCAGGCTCACAGGCTATTTGAGAAATGGAGGATCACGAGGACTGAGATGTGGACAGAGGGCACTGAAGATTTGGCATCTGTCTTCCTCTGCTGGGGATCAGGGGATGAGAAAAAGTGAGGGGACAAGAGAGAAGGAAGTTGCCAGGAGACATAAAACTCCCAGAGGTCTTGGCTGCAGGGCTGAGGTTTGCAAGCCTGCTCCAGGCAGCTGTGCAGGTGGCACTCTGCACAAGGGCCACCCCCAAGGGGATCCTGGGGAAGGCACACAAAGCTAAGCTTAGATGAAGCCCCAAATGCCGTGATTCCATCCTCACCCCTGCTGACTTGAAGGATGCAGCCAGGCCTGTCAGAACCTGAGTGCTCCTCCACACTAACTCCCTGGCCCCTGCCTAAGACCCTCTGGAACTGTGGACAACACTTCAGTGCCCTCAGAGTCCCAAAGAGCTCCCAGGAGAAGGCCCTGGTTGTTAAGTGGCAAGTCTTCTCTAATCCACCTCTACCCAAATGTGCCCCCTTTGGCAGCCCACAGCAAACTCTTCCACAGCATGAGGAAGAGGCTTCTCATAAGGGCCTAACCATGTCTCCTCCTAAGTAGCTGCCACCTTGGCCTCCTTTTGCTCAAGAACTTCAAAGGCTCCCTTCCTCCACAGGTCCAACTCCCACTATGGCCACCTGCACTCCAGACAAGAGGCTCTGTTCTGGCCTGGTCCCTGGCCTGGTTTCACTGTTGACCCCTGGCCCCTGTACTGTCCCCTCCAAAGGGTGAGGGTGCTCCAAACCAGAGGGACTGAGCTCAGATTCATTCATTCCTGTCTAGCTAAGTGCTTAGGAATGGGCATTTTCAGGCTCTGCCCTTCAGGAGCTGGCGAACTACAGAGGGCAGGATGGCAGGCCCAGGGATGAGCACCAGTAGGGTGAGGACACCGAGAGGGAATAAAGGCTACTTCCCTGTTCAAGGCTTCTACCAAGGGCTCCATCTGTCCTTCCCAAGCTGGGCCACCTTCAAGCCATAGTAGCCCGGCTGACAAGATCCACCCTCCCCCGGTCCCCCGAGAGCTGGTGCCTCCCCTGGGTCCCAATTTGCATGGCAGGAAGGGGCCTGAGGGGGAAGACGTGGGGAGGGGACAGGAGGCGGCCCAGCAGTTAAACATTTTCCCCCAAGAATCTCGGACTTGGTCACAGGCTCAGGGTTAGGGCGGTGACCATGGCCAGGCTGGTGCTGTGTCCTGTGTCCGGTAATTGGCTGATGGTGTTGGTGCTGCTGCTCTCAGGTAGGGCTCCGTATGAGGCCTGCTGGCTTCGCTCTGTGTCCTCGGCTCAGACTCCTGCTCTCTCTGCTTCCTCTTACAGCCCATTCTCTGCTTCCTGCCTCCCTCTGACTGACCCCAGAGCCCAGGTCTATGCATCTCCGCCTTGGCCATGGGCCAGGGTCTGCAATCACAGACCCTCTTCTGCCTGGAGGGTGTTGGACTCAGCTGAGCGCAAGGGGCAAACCAAGGTGCCAGCTGTGATGGTGGAAGGGCTGGGTCTTGAAGGAAGAGGCGGGCTGAGTGTGCCTTATGCCAAGCCCCTGAAGACACTGCATGAAGCGACTACAGGGGGAGGCTGCCCCAAAAAGACTGTGGGAGATGCTTGTTGCAGAAATGGTTCCCTCCTTGTCTGGAAGATGGGAAGCCCTCCCAGCTGCGAGTTCCTTCGTGTCTCATTTAAAAGCCTCCTCAGTGCCATCCTGAGGATCAAGGACAGAAAGGGAGCTAGAGGTGGGGTTTCTGGTACCTCAACCATGCGCCTGTCTCCCCAATGCAGGAGCAGGCAGGGCTGAGGAATCTTGAAGCTACAGTCCTGGAAGGAGGAAGTGGTTTGGGAATGCAGAGGGAATAGGGGTGGGGCAGCCAACTGGGGCTGGAGGAGCCTGACCTGGTCCCATCCACTTCCTTCCCTCTTCAGGTGAGCCAGTGTCACCAAGCAATGATGAGTTCTTGTACCCGAATCCCAAAGGTCAGTCACCTTCCCCACCACTTCTGGGGGCAACTTTGTGTTCAATGCTAGTCACTATCCTGGGGACTGCTCCTTATCCCATTCTTGCCTGCATCTCCCCATCCAGGACTTCCATCCTGGGGCCTCCTTAGGGTCTCCCTCTAAGGCCCCACTTCAGCCAGTTGTCATCTTCATCAGACCAGTGCGCTCTAGTCCTGGCACTGGGGTGCTGGGTAACCTGGGGTCAGAGCTGGGAGCCAGAAGGGATTCCACGGAGGCCTTGGGGCTGGGTCTGTCTATAGGGGAGTCTGCTTCAGCTTGGGAATGAGCCCCTCAGGGCAGAGCTCAGGGATTCCCCAGAGGCCAATCACTGAGCCCCAGGCAGGGCAGGTAGGAAAGCTTCCCAAGCTGAGGCCAGGAACAAGATGCACAGGACCACACAGGAGGTAAGAAGTGACTGATGGAGGAGGGTCTCAGTTGGTAGGCCAAGGGTTCAGCCTTCATCCCCTGGGAGCAATGGGGAGCCCTTGAAGATTCCAGGCAGATGCAGGGCAACCCAGGGGAAGAATTGCTGGAAGCACTGGGCCAGGCCTTGGACTGTCCTGTGGGCCTCCATGCCTGGGGGTGAAGCCTGGATCTGGCTGTTGTAAAGGGCATTGAGAAAAATCAGAAGGTTCCAGAACCCTTCTAAATGACATTCAAATGGGCAGAGGGGCAGTCAGGAAGAAGTGGATCCAATGGCTTGGTGTGTGGCTCCTCACATGGCTCGACTCCCCTCCTACACATACACACACCTCTGCAACCTGACTGTCCCACACTTTCAGGAGCAAGGACAGGCAAGGTAGACTGAACCAGAGTCACTGCTCTCCCCCCGCTGGGGTCCGCAGGAAAGGCTGGCACTCAGCAAAGTTCCAGCATGTATTTTGAGCCTGGCATTGGTTTTCACAGGAAGTGCTTGTTCCCGGATCTGGCAGTACCCCCGTTTCATGGCCAAGAAAAGGGGCTCTGTGGTCAAAATGCAGTGTCACACAGACAGCTCCAGCCTCTCTAGCAAGGTGATCTGGTTCCGCAAGCAGAAGACAGACGAGCCCCTGCAGCTGCTCCAAGAAACGGACCGCATCCTGCAGACCAACGATAGCTTCACCCACACCCTCACCATCCAAAGCATCCAGTCTGAGGACAATGGCATCTACATCTGCCAGCAGGAGTGTGATGGGAAGCATCCCAACATCTTCCAGGGTTGTGGCACGGAGCTGCGAGTCATGGGTGTGTGCCAGGTTGATGGGGTGTTCATGTAGCCATCATTCCCACCAGGGGTGAGCAGCCATAGATGGAGGTAGCTATGGCCTCAGGTCCTGAGGGATTACAAAGAGCCACCACTGCAAGCTCATTGGGTGAGTGAGGGGCTGCCAATAAAGCACTCACTCAGTATCAAAGCCCTGCCTCTGCCTCCCTCAGGATTCAGCACCTTGGCACAGTTGAAGCGGCGAAATACACTGAAAGATGGCATCATTATGATCCAGACCCTCCTCATCATCCTTTTCATCATTGTGCCCATCTTCCTGCTACTGGACAAGGTGACCATAGGCACCGGGGAGGTAGACACAGGGCAGTCCAGACATGGGCAAGGTTTCCATCTCCCCAGCCCCTGTAGCTCCCAGTTTGGCCTAGCCCCACCCCTAGAGCCTGCCCATTGGCTTACCTGTTCAAGCACTCATACCTTCATTCTTTCAGTTGTTCTTGAAGCCCTCTCACTCCCATCCCCTCACCCAGCCCCATGTCCCTGGCCTTCCCCACCTGGCCCAACAGGGGATAGGGCTGGGGGAGGCTAACACTCTGATCTCCACCATGCCCTGCCCCCAGGATGACAGCAAAGCGGGAATGGAGGAAGATCACACCTATGAGGTAAGAACAGGATGACCTGGCAGCTCTGAATTGAGCAGTCAGTGGCCCCGCATCTGTTGGTGTGGTCAGGGTGTGGCCTGGTCCTGAACTCTATTTCATTTCTGCAGGGCCTGGACATTGATCAGACAGCCACCTATGAGGACATAGTGACTCTGCGGACAGGGGAGGTGAAGTGGTCTGTCGGGGAGCACCCAGGCCAGGAGTGAGGAGCCAGCCCCCCATGCCCTAGGACCACTCCTGGGCCTCATTGACTGCATCAGAGTTGCCTGGTTCATGGCCTGTCCCCTCCACCCTGGACCCCCAGCTGGCCTCTGAGGCTGGCCCACCAGAGCCACCTCCCCCTCCAGCTATTGGCCCCCAGCTCTTACCAAGAGGCCTAGAACAGGACAACAGACAAAGACTTGGAATGGGGAGTTCTCCTGGGATAGACTGGGCCAGCCTTCTGCGGGTGCTACACAGGATCCCCACATCTGGAACAGGAAAGTAGAGACTTACTGAAGCCTGCAAATGGACTCAAAACAGGCTGACTTCCTGTAAGGCCTTGGAAGGGCGATGGCTCCCCAAGGACCCCAGAAGGGCCATGGAGAACTTCATTCCTCTCTTCCATCCTCTTCCATCTGAGGGGCTGCCATACCTGGAGCCCAATGCCCCATGGAATAAACAATGTGTCTGACAACCTCCACACAGGCATGAGACATCTCATGGGGTACAGTGATGGGCGTGGCATCTGAGTGCGATATCTGTGGGCCTATGAGGCTGTGGAAGAGGGTGACTGCCATGCTCATCCTCTCCTTTTCTCTGGGGCTCCAGCTGGGACCTGTAGTCACATCCCCCTGTCATCTCCCCCTCGGGGCCTTGCCAGGCCACAGAAGAAAGGGGACCCAGCCGGCCCTTCCCCAGGGTTTACGCACCATTGAGCCACACCAGCAATTGAGTTCTGGCTGCTCTACAGGGCTCTTTCCCACCCCAACCTGTCCCAAACTTGCTGACCTTCAAGATCTCTGCCTATGAGAAGCCCTCCCAAAGCACCCTGGGCACTGCCCTAGCCAGGTCAACCAGGACAGCTAGATCAACCAGATCAACCTGGACAGCTGTGGCCTTGGCTGCTGCCTGGGCCATTCACTTGGCCTTGATTCACCAGTTAGACTAGAAGCTGCCTGAGAGTAGGGGTTTCCTGACTCTACAATACCTCTTACCCTTCCTATGTCATCCTCCACTAAGCCTGGAACTTTTTCTCCTCAACTTGACCCAGAGCCACCAAGAGAAACTATTTCTAATGGAGGTTTCATGTGATAAAGTTTGGGGAATCCTTAAGTGGCCCTTTCAGACTTTCCCAGCATCACATCAGAGGCACCCTAGGGTCTCAGGGTCCCCACAAAATGGTCCCTAGGTACCAGCTGCAGGAGTAACTGGAAACAGCTCCCATCTGGGAAGTGAAGGGCAATCAACCTGCCTATGGAAAGCCTCCCTCCCAAGCCACTCTGTGCTCCACTTCCTGTTGATCTTGGGGGGAATTCAAAAAAATTTCTCTGCCATTCATGCTCTGGACTTAGGTAGGCAAATCCCTACCCTGGGGGAGCTGCCATTTTACCTGAAGAACCATGTGGAAGTTGTTGAGAGAAGCATAGCATTTTTGTTTTCCAGAATCGGGAATTGAACCCAAGGCCTTCACACTAAACTACCTCCCAGCCCTTTTTTATTTTTTTGTTTTGAGACAGGATCTCAATAAATTACTAAACTGCCCAGACTCGGGCTTGGATTTCTGATCCTCCTACCTCAGTCTTCCAGAGTGCTGGGTTTACAGGTGTGTGCCACCACGCCGGCTGAGAAGCACCACTTTTTAACAGATCCCCTCTAGAGTTTCAGGTCAATCTCCCCAAAACTCAATGGAGCTCATTCTGGCCAGGCTGGCTGAGCCAGCCAGGCCCAGTTCCTTCCCTGGTCTGGGGTTGGCAGAGGGAACTGGCTTGTTTTGGCATCTGCCTCCACTGAGCTGGAGCCCTCGCTTTCCTGCTGCTTTGCATAGTGGACCTAATTTTGTCCCCTACTTCCACCAGGCAGCCAGCCAAGGTGGGGGAGTCTTCACTTCTCCTCTAAATAGGGTCTCTCCCTGCTTGGGGCTTCCCTAGGTCAGAGGAGGCTTTGGCTTTACCAAAAAGCTAACACCTTTGAATAACTGGGTTTCCCTAGGCTTTGAAGTGCTTGTTAACAGAGAATCATCTGGGCAGGAGGTTTACGGCCTCCACCTGACACCCTCAGTGTGCATTCGGATTCCTAGGTTAAAGTGGAGAGGCCCTCCCAGCTGTTTCTGTTTAGGAGCTCACATTTTTGGTGTCATCATGTGGCCCCCAGAACTGATTCAGACAGTGGAAACCTTACTGGGTGATGATAGCAGTTGCTTTATCTGTAAAATAGGAATCATAAAACCTATCTGGAACTGGGCATGGTGGCACACACTGGTTGGTTTCTGGGTTTTTGTTTTTTGTTTTTTTTGGGGGGGGGGGTTGCAGTACTGGGGATTGAACTCAGGACCTTGCACTTGCCAGGCAGGCTCAGTGCCACTGAGCTACATCCCCAGCCCTGACACACTGGTAATCCCAGCCACTCAGAACAGGAGGATCATTTGAGCTCAGGAGCTGGAAGCCAGTCTGGACAACATAGCAAACAAATCTCAAAAAACCAAAATCTATCCAAAGGAAAGGAATTGAACCATTTGCCTTTTTAAAAAATTATATAATAAAACTGAGTTTGTTTTGTTTTTGCTGTTGTTAAGTGGTTTTGTTTTGGTTTGATTTGGTTTGGTTTTTTGAGACAGGGTTTCACCATGTAGTTCAGGCTGGCCTTGTGCTCACCGTGATCCTCCTGCCTCAGCCTCCCAAATGCTTGGGATCAAGGGCAAGTGCCACCACACTTGGCCTGAGTTTGTTTTCTTTTGGTGTACAGTTCTATGAATTCTATTTCTTTTTCCTTTTGGTACCAGGAATCGAACTCAGGACCTTGCACTTGCCAGGCAGGCGCGGTGCCACTGAGTTACATCGTCGGCCTCTTGAACACCTCTTAAATGACAATGAGGTTTTTTTTCAGTACTGGGGATTGAACCCAATGCTTTCACACTGGCTATATCCCCAGCCCTTTTCATTTATGTTTTGTTTTGTTTTGGAGGGCGTTTCTTTTTGTTAGGCTTGGGTTTTTTGTTTGTATGTTTGTTTTTTGAGACAGGATCTCACTAAATTGCTTAGGCTGAGCTGAAACTTTCAATCCTCCTGCCTCAGCCTCTCAAGTAGCTTGAATTAAAGGTATGTACCACTATCCCAGAAACACCAATAAAATTTTATTGAGCACTCCCATCCTCATTTACATGCTCCTTTACCTTGCTGAAGCTTCTCTATAAGCCTGAGGGAAGCTAACCTTACCTCTGTCTTACAAAAAAAAAAAAAAAAGTCAAGGCCATTAACAGAATCAGCCCTGAGTCACACACAGTTCTTCTGACTCCAAAGGCCGTACTACATCCCACTACATCACAGTGACCTCTCTTAACAGACTTCACAGCAATAAGACTTTGAACCATAGGAGCAAGGAGAGGACTGAGGGGAGAGAATTCTGGGACAGTTTTGGTTATCCTCAGACTTCTGCCCTTTGAAGAAGTTTGCTCTTCCCATGCATATGAGCCCGAAGCCCAACAGTCCTCACCCTTGTTAACAGGTGTGGACCGGCACCCAGAATCCTCAAGAGTTTTCCCTTTAGCATCCTTGCAGGAGCCCAGCTCCTCCTGGCTCCCCCCTCCCCAGAATGCAGCTCTAAGACTCCCTGGTGGGCACCCGCTCCACCACCCACTGGGGGAATCCAGCTGGGTCCCTGGGGACCCTGGTTTAAGCACAGGCTGCTTCCTCCTCCACTGTAGCTTAACTTCCGGCCCTCTCTCTGCAGGTGCTGCTTAGCCTAAATTGAGCTGACCCAAGGCTTCTGGTGTTTTTCCAGAGGTGAGAGAAAACAGAAAATGTGAAAAGCTGCTGCTGTTTGGGCAACAATGGCAGGGAGCAAGGGTCTGAGCTGGTTAGGTTACCTGCACAGAGCCTCAAAGGGCATGGGGGGAGCACAGTGTTTGGGATTTCTGGATTGTATCTGCTCCCTTTAGTCTATTTCAGAGCAGGAGTCAGACCCCACATCTGGGGAGTTCCTAGATGTGTCCCAGGTCTCCAAGGTCCCCCAGCTATGACACACTCCGGTCCCCCTTTGTCCTGCAACAACCAACTTCCCCTTGAGTCACCTACTGCCCTCTCTACCCAAAGGGCTTCATTTGGAAACAAAGATGACTACAGAGAGCAAAACTTAGCAGACATTAAATCCAAAGTTCAGTCAGAGTGCAGTTTTAATGTTAAAATATATCTGGATTGATCCTAATAAAATTTTTTAAAAACACTTTTCTCCTGGGCCTAAACCCACCTTCTCCTGTATTTTACCATTATACAGCATATTTATTTGTTTGCTATTGTCTCTCTCTCCAGTAGACTCCAGAAGAGATAGGATCATGTCTTTTGTTCATCTAGATATGCACATCTACCTGGCATGATGCCTGGTATAAGGTATGGGCAGCAACTACGTATTGAATCAGTAATGCCTTGGGAGCCAGGGATGTAGCTCAGTGGCACCACGCCTGCCTAACAAGCACAAGGTCCTGAGTTCGATGCCAGGTACCAGAAAAGAAAAAAAAAAAAATCAGTAATACCTGAAGAAGAGAATGAATGAATAAAAGGCAGAAATCTACCCTCAAAGAGCTTATAGTGTAATAAGGGGAATGAGATGTCCACACATAACCAGAGGATAAGATACTGCGCTTGATCTTAGCCAAAAGCCTGAGAAGTGATACAACAGGGTAAGATAAATGAGGGAGTGGTTATTTCCAGCTGAGGGCACCCACCAGGAAAAGCATCCAGACTTTCTACAACTTCTGGGACACACATCGGCTCATAGTAATTTTTTTCAATGGGATATTCTCCCTAGGGAACAGGGAGAAAATTCCCCAAATGAACATTACTTAGCAAGTCCAGGAGCACAGATTGTCAGGTATCTCTATGTTGTTTGGAGATCATCATCACTCAGTATAAACAACGCCCCTATCGGTACACAGCAGTGCCTGCCTGTTCTCCCCCATAGTTCTCATGGCCCCTCCTCCATGCTTGAATCCTCTGGCCACAAAGTGGGGCAAACTCAAGGGTCCACTGAGATACAGGAAGTGAAAACATGATGCACACTGAAACGTGCAATACAAATGTGAAGCTGATGTGATTTGGTTCACTAAATCAGGCCACATTGAGTTGTTTTTTTCTACCGCTTTTCTTAGTGCCCGTGGACACTTCATTCTAGAGCTGATGTTCCTTGCATTCAATTCTCGCCATTTTCATTAAACATCTGCACAGGGACTTGAACCTGCCCTGCTGGCTTCGCACTGAGGAAAGTCCTGTGCATGCCAGGCAGTGCCAGCATCTTTAACAGCTGAGGCTTCTAAAGGGCTTGGCATGGTAGAAAGATTAGGGGCCTTGGGTAGCTACTGCTTAGGAACTGGGAGACCCTTGGCAAGGCACTTTATTAGTAATATTCTGGATGGGTCTGTGGATGATTGATATGTAGACCAATATGGATATTTGAAGAACTTCCAAATAACTGGAAGGAATTCATGGATTTCAAGTTATAAAGTGAGTGTTCTTTAAAGATGACTCCGAGTTCATTCTGAGCCTGTGGCGGCTGACACAGCTAATCACAGCTAATCACAGCCTCTCCCTACAAGCCATCCAGAGACCACTGTTGGGCCCTCTTTAAACCTGAAGGCGTCAGAGGTCTCAGTGTGTCCCATGACTGGGTGACTTCCCAAATCTAATTCAAAGCTCAGCTTTTTCTAGCACATATCCCATGTGCCCACTTTGGGTAACCATCAAACAATCCTCAATTCAGGCTCCTTCTATTCTCTGCTCCAGGAGAGGCTTCTTCCACAGACCAGAGTTCACATGTAAAGTTTCAGCATTAACTAAAAGTGTCTGACATGGAGGCTCCATGTTAGTTCCCCTCCCAGGGGACATGGGAAGAAAGATGGCAGGGAAGGCAGAAGGCTATACGGGCTCAGGGGCTCTCTTCCACTGCTTCCTGGTCCCTACTCTGGTGGAGCTGGAAGAAGGAGAGGAAAGGATGTCCCCATCTTCCTCAGAGCCTGAGGCAACACTCCCCTCCAGACCTGCCTGGAGAACATTTCCCAGGGTCCCAGTGGCCTCCCAGGAGGTGATGGATGGGGGTCCTACTTGGGCAATGCTTGGGGAATGTTGGGAGAGAAAGATGCTCTGTCTTCTAGTCCTAGAAAGAAGACGTTGCAAGGCCCAAGAAGTCACATTCTAGACCACAGGGGCATGATTTTTCATTGCTGGTGGCAACATCATAACCAATCATATCACCAACCACTTCTATTTGCTTGCTTATTTTCAAGTGTTGTATGTTTTGAAACTCAGAGTTGGAAGGCTTAAATGCAAGGGAGTGTGTTCTTTCCTGCCCTCAGCCCTAGGGCATTTGACCCTGAAGAGCTCTAGCTGATAGAATTACCTGGACCTGACACTAAGAGGCCAGGGGGCACAGTCTAGCCTTCTCAACCCTCACCTTGTTCTGCTGTGAGGTTTCCCACATGCACTCCATGCTACTGGGTCACTCTCACCAGGGAATAGAAAGAGATCAACCTCTAAGGGAAGACAAAATGAGGCAAAGGTACCCTTGTGACTTAGGGCAGGATCCTGGCATTCAGAGGGATTTAGAAGTTAAAAATAACTGAGTGGCACCACATAGTATACTAGGAGAAAGGGCTCTGGATAATGGAACACAGGAAGATCTAGGCTGTGGCGAGTTCCCGTCGTGGCTGACTTGGCTCATAAAGTTGTTCTCTCAGAGCCTCAGTCTCTTCCTCTGAAAAATGGGTGTGAAAAACACCTTGTTCACACAACAGTTGTGAGGGTTAAATGTGAGAATGCATAGGTATCTCTTTCATATCTATGATGAGCTCTGGACAAACACTAAAAGGAGGAAAAAGAAGAGCAAGAAATTACAATGGCTGCCTAGACACTTTCAGGGTGCTGTATCTTGATTTCTATTGTTAGGAAGACCCAAGCCCTCAAAGGCTCCCCCTAATTTGAGATTCTCTGAGGTTTCAGGGCAAAGGCAAGGAAGCATTTGTGGCCCATTTCTGTTCCCAGGATTTGTGCTTCTTGGTTTGCATCTCTGTGGCAGATCTGAGAGGTTTGATCGTCAATTGTGACATCAACTTGACTTGAATAAGAACTGCCTAGCAGATTAGTAAAGTTCTGGAAATGTCTGGATGGTTGAGGTGTAGGCCAGTAAAATGAGGAGGGGAAGATCTACCCCAGAGTCTGTGGCATCAACCAATAGGCTTGAGGCCTGGATGGAATAGAAAGGGGAAAGGAGAAGAAAGAGTTCATTTCAGAAGAGCTCCAGTCTTTGCCATTACCATTGGACACTGGTCTCCAGTTTCTTCAGCTTTCCAATGAGTACTGGCGCTGGTGACTCTACCGTGAGCTTCCAGGCCTTAGACCTTTGACTGTTACTGAATCCTCTGGCTCTCTAGAGTACAGATGGTAATTTTGGATTCTTCTACCTCTGGTCCTATAAGCGTACCTAATAAATCCCTGCCTATTGATTCTGTTCCTCTAGAGAACCCTAACCAAGACAAACACAATACCTCAAGCTTGAGTCCTTTGCTCCACAGACATTGAGAGAGGCTCAGCACTCAGGGAAAGAGGCAACACATGGGGTCGATGCCCTCTACTGGTTGTGTTACCACCACACTCAGTTGCCTCAGCACCACACAGGGGATGGAGTGGAGGAAGCAAGTGAGGAATCTGGAGCTGAACTATGCCCAGAACCCCTAGAATCTATTGACTATCTTTGGTCTCCTTTCCAAGCACATAATTCTCTCTGGTGGGTGGAGGGAACCATACAGGAAAGAAGAAAGGGGCAGGACAGAGAATGGGAAGGAGTCAGCACTGCTCTCAAGAAAGTCATCCTAACATTGTCCCATCTTGGGGAACCCTATTAGGCCCTCTCTACACTGGTAGACAACTCCACAACAGCATCCTGATGGACCAACCCTGGATTCAGCCTCTATTACCTTCCCCTAAGACCCGGGATTGGGTGGTTGCTCCAGCCGAGATCCCTCATGAGCAACCCTCATGAGCATGGTGAAAATGGCAAGGGGATGTTGACAACCCCAGGGGCATGACCCTAGGAGAGGAGCGGGAACAGGATGAGTGGGAGGAGCTTATAAATTATCCATCAGCACAAACTGTCAGTGTCCCCATGCATAAAAATATGGAGAAAACATGCAGCAGCCTTGTGGTGGGGAGACAGGGCCAGGGTATAAAAAGGGCCCACAAGGGACCAACTCCATGATCCCAGAGTCCAGCTCCCTAAACTGATCCAGGTCCTGTGGACAGTTCACTCAGCTGCAATGGCTACAGGTAAGTGGCCCTGAAGTCCCTTTGGGCATGGTGCGGACCAAGGGGAGATGCGGGGACCCTGCAGACAGGATAAGGGAATTAAACCTTGGCTTTGGGGTTTCTGAATATGACTACAGCCATCTAAACCCAACTTTTGGCCATGTTGACATTGTTCTCAGTACTTAGGAGTAGTGGGGGGAGAAGGAACTGCCCTGGGGCAGGGAGAGAGTGGTCCCCTGCTCTCGGGCCTTCCCCACCCTCCTGTCTCTCCCCAGGCTCTCGGACCACCTGGCTCCTAGTCTTCGTCCTGCTCTGCCTGCCCCAGCCTCAGGAGGTCGGGGCCTTCCCAGCCATGCCTTTGTCAAGCCTGTTTACCAATGCAGTGCTCCGAGCACAGCACTTGCACCAGCTGGCCGCTGACACCTACAAAGAATTTGTAAGCTCCCTAGGGATGGGTACCTGGCCAGGGTGGTGAATTCCCCCTGGAAAGTAATGGGAGGAAATCCCAAGGGGCTCAGGGTTGTATGTAAGTGAAGGATGAGCAGAGACTGAGGGGCCGGGGGCGAGCCCCAATAGAGTGCCTATGAAAGCCACTCACCAGCCAAGACCTGAGTGATGGTGCTTCTCCCAGGAGCGTGCCTACATCCCCGAGGGACAACGTTACTCCCTCCAGAACACCCAAGCTGCCTTCTGCTTCTCGGAGTCCATCCCAGCCCCCACGGGCAAAGAAGAGGCCCAGCAGAGATCAGTGAGTGGCCACCCAGGCTCTTTAAAGACCGTTCTCCCTTCCCTCCGGGCAGCCCTGCCCACACCCCAGGCTGGGGGACACTTTCTCTCCCAGACTAGGTTGTGGGAGGCCCAAGCAGAGACCACTCTGGCTGTGCACCAATTCCCGGACTTTTCTCACAGGACATGGAGCTGCTGCGCTTCTCACTGCTGCTCATCCAGTCGTGGTTGGGGCCTGTGCAGTTTCTCAGCAGGGTCTTCACCAACAGCCTGGTGTTTGGCACCTCAGACCGTGTCTATGAGAAACTGAAGGACCTGGAGGAGGGCATCCAGGCGCTGATGCAGGTAAGGATCTCCCTGGGGCCACGACCACCCTCTGCCTGGGCCTGAAAGCCCCACTGGCCAGCTAAGGGCTGGGAGGCTTCACAGAGCTGGGGAGGGAAATCCTCCTGCTCTTTTACCAGTCAGGCCTGATGCAGGAGGAAGAATCTTATTCCTCATTCCCCTTTTGAATCCTCTATGTCCCTGATGGGAGGGTGGAAAGTGGTAGGAGTGGGGACCAGGGCTCCCGGGAACTGGACCTCTCATGTCCTTCCTCCCCTTTACAGGAGCTGGAAGATGGCAGCCCCCGGGCTGGACAGATCCTCAAGCAAACCTATGACAAGTTTGACACCAACTTACGCAGCAGTGATGCACTGCTCAAGAACTACGGGCTGCTCTCCTGCTTCAGGAAGGACCTGCACAAGACTGAGACCTACCTGCGGGTCATGAAGTGTCGCCGCTTTGTGGAAACCAGCTGTGTCTTCTAGTTGCACAGTGTCTCTGTCACCCACCCAGCACCTCCCCTTACCCTGGAAAAGGCCACCCCAGTGCCTGCTTTCCTTGTCCTAATAAAACTAAGTTGCATCATATTATCTGACAGTGTCTTTCTATTATGGACTGGAGGGGGGCAGTGTGGAGTGAGGGGCAGGCTGGGCAGACAACCTCCAGGCATCCTGTTGAGTCTTTGGGGAACCAAGCCTCTGAGATAGCGGTCCTGGCTCTTCCTGTGCTAGAAAGAAGCAGACACATTACTCCTCTGTCACATTCTAACTCTCCCTCCTGTCACATCCCAGTTTTCTGGGTAGTCACCAGTCATAAGACAGAGGTCACCCCCATAAAGTATTTGGAGGCCTCTCTCCTTCCCCTACCAACACCAGCAATGCCAAAGTCAGCTCCCCCAGAGTGGGAAGAAATGAAAACAAGATGAGCTATTAAGTGTAGAAACAAAATGCCCCCCAGTGAAAAAAATATGAGTGAAATCACAGAATTTTTTTCGTGCATAAAATTTTAAGCCAAGTATGGTTTAGGTCCAACTACCTGTGGGAAATGAGATTAGTGCAAAACAAAACCAGTATGTTTGGAATCTGAATTGCCAAAAGAAGTGGAAGAGAAAAATCTAAATCGGGGGTTGCAAATACTGTGCCAACAGGTGCCAAGTAGATAACTATATAAGTGAGGAGGGCTGAGTGGGAGGAGCCGTGTGCAATCGACTCTCAGCCTCCTTGTGCGAGAGAAGACGCCCAGTACAAGGCCAGCAAGGGGAGGCTCATACAGTCTTGCTACCTGCATGTCTGCAGGAAGAAAGTTGCCAGACCTTCTGGTTATTCAAGATCACTGGGACCCCTAGAGTTTTTGCAAAATCTAATTTTTAAACATTGGCAACTAATGCATATTGAAAACATTTCAAGGGCAAAAATGAACCCAAACATCTGGTTTTCAAACTGGCAGTGCGCAGCTTTGTTCTAAGGCCAGTTGGGTTAGGATAACTCACTATGAGCAAAGAATCAGAAAGACTTGGATATTTGTAATTTGTGTTCTTGAACACATTACTTAACAGCCTTGAGATAATAATATACAGCTTTGCAAGCTTATGTGAGGATTAAATGAAATTGTATTTCTGGACCCTGGACCACGAAATCCTTTTGATTCACTGTAACAAGATAACCGTTTCTGAATTCCTTCCATCATCATTGCCAAAATATACACAGTGAGTTTTGTCCCTTTATACACATTTGAGAGCAGAATTGACACCTTCCCCTTTGTTCACAAGTCCTCCTCAGAAAGACAGGATCTGGGCTTCTGGGTCAAGTAAGCTCACACTTGTAACTCCAGCACTCTGGAGGCTGAAGCAGGAGGATTATGAATTCTAGGCCAGCCTGGGGTACAGAACAAGACTTTGTCTCAAAACAAAACAAAATAAAAACTTTTAGGGCCTGGAGCCTCCTAAACAATGAAAGCAACTATCCTTAGGAATGTTATTATACTGGAAAAGAAATGTAATGAGACCTTCTGGGCTTTGAGAATTGTCAAGGAAGGGTTACCTGACCCTTGGTTATGTGGATCTCTGGGAAGGAAAGGTAACAGGAGGGCCCTACAAGGAGAAGAGCCTAGAACAAAGATAGGTGGGATGACTAATCCAAAGTACTGGTTAGAGATGTAGCTTAGTGGTAGAGCATTTGCCTAGCATGCGCTAGGCCCTGGGCTCCACCCTCTAATCACTTGCACTGAGAGAAAAGAAAAAAAAGTACTGAGCTCTAAGCTACTTCCAGGGTTATACTTAGTCTTGGGAACTCAAGCAAGAAGTTACCTGGAGCTAGACTGAACCCTAATGAAGCAGGTGGTCCTCCCTCAGAAACCCACAGCGGGCAACTAGAAACTGGGACCTGCAGAACCCCTTGGTTTGATGGGACCGTGTAGGAGGACCACCTGTCAACAGTGACACCCTGTGGCAGTGGGGAGCAAAAACAAAGCAGGCTGAGCCTCCGGCGCCCCCTGCTGGAACTAGGGAAGCCAAACAACTGGCTTCTTTCTGGATTTGGTGTACCTCTGGGCTTTGGGGCTATGAGATGGCCTTCACAGACGTTGAATAACTGTGGGATGCTTTGAATTATTTCTCGCAGGTAATGTACATCTGTAGAGTCAAAAACAGAATGTATTCAGCTGTTTGCTATGGTGCACACCTGTAATCCCGGGTACTGGGGATCCTAGGGTAGGAGAATCACAAAGTCCAACCACTCTGGGCAACTTAGTGTGACCCTGTCTCAAAATAAAATAAAAGGCCTGTGACATAGCTCAGTGGAAGAGTACTTTCCTAGCATGTGTCAAGGCTCTGGGTTCAGTCTCCTGTAGTGGAAGAGGAAAAAAAGAGAGACACACATTCTCTTCCTTCAGTCAAAGAAGAGTTCCAGGGAGAGGAAGCTGGTTTAGTTCACTTTGCTCCTAAAGCCAGCAGCAAGTCAGCTACAGTCACAGGCTTCTCAGTCTTCAGTCTCCCCAACTCCATATATGCAAAGAATTACAGACACAGAGGTGAGAATGAGAACCAGGCTGTCAGAAATTTAGGGGTCATATTCAACAGAGGACCTTGTCGAGGACTCCATGTGGGATGGGAAGTGTCAGGGAAGGGAGGGAAGTTCAGAGTTGTGTGTTGCTTGGTGTCCCATCTACGCTTCCCTTCCTCTGGGGAGCTGGTCTGCTCCACTGCACATGCAGCCTCCCTTGCAGGTGGGCCATGCGACTATGTCCTCACCATGAGTGTGTTTGAAGGGCACAAGTGCCCAGCCAGCCACACACACACCTCCTTGTGCTCTTTTTTATTTTATTTTATTTTTTGGTACCAAGGATCGAACTCAGGACCTTGCGCTTGCAAGGCAGGTGCAGCACCACTGAGCTAAACCCTTGTGCTCCTTTATCTTCTCCCGTGGGCCAGGGTGGTGATAATAGTCAGAGCTTTCTGCAGGCTTCCATCCTCCTTGGTTCCACATCGCTGACAGGACCCCAACCTGGACCACCTGCAGAGGTCTGTTACAGGAAAGCAACTTCACTGTGTTAAGACACCCGTGGGAATCTGTTCCCACAGCTTAACTACCTTGATAACAAACTGCCTAGAGGATGAACAGGACTGCTCCAGCCTGAGACTTGGAATCTTGCAAGGCAAAAATGAAAATGTCTTGAGTGATCTGAATATAAACTTAGAAAGAAAAGCAGAGCCAGACGTGGTGTCATACTAGTATATTGGGCACTTTCCACAGAATCAATATCAGCGCATTCAAAAGCAAATCGATGTTGCAGTGGTAATAGGATACAGAAAGCACATTTAAGATCCTAAACAGCACACCCATTTTTGTCAAGGTGGACCTGGAAGCACAAGTGAGTCCTCTCTCTGGTCTCTTTCCTTCTTTCACCAGATGGGCACTGAGCTATTGACAGAAGGTCTCCTACAGGCCAGGGGAGAGGACAGGCTTCCAGGGAGGATGACAGGCCTTGGGCAGTAGTGATCTGAGTGGCTGCTTGGAGGAGCATGGGAGCGCATGGTCATGGCACAGGTCACGTGAATGCTGACTGTGATTCTGCTTTTACTCTGCAAGTGGCAGTGGCCACAGGAGATTCTTGGCAGGGCAGTGCTGGGGGGTGGAAGGCACTGACTGATGCCGGAACAAAATCCCCTTAGCTGTTATCAGAGACAGCTGGGAAGGGGCAAAAGGATGAGAAAAGGCCAGGGATGGGGAAGCACCCGCTTGTGCCTGTCCTGAGAGCTTGGGCCCCTGGGACACCAGGACCTTGGGAAGACCATGAGCCTTCTCTGGCCTCAGTTTTCTCATCTGTCAGTTGGGGGTAAAAACACATCTTGCCCTCTGGAGCCCCATGGAACACTCCCATCCCTAGTCCCGAGTGATACTAAGTCCATAAAGAGGAGCCTGTCAACCTGCATCCCTCTTTCTAAGACCTATTTTTCTCCCAGTGACCTGCCCCACCCCTTTTGTACCCCAGGCCTCTCTTGGCATGCTGTCCATGGACAGAGGCCTCAGAAGACCTTAGAAGCCCTGGTTGAGCAGGAGCTTGGCCATGCCCTCTCCCCTCCCTGACATGAATGCGTGTGCTTCTATGATTGCAGCCCTGGGCCTCTGAGCTGTCCACATGCTTGAGCGACCCTTTTGGCTCCTCGGAAGCCCCTGGAAGGGATGTGTGACCTCCTTGCCCCTCCTCTCAAGTCTCCCAGCCTTCTGTGCCCAACCCACCATTTGGCTGAGTCAACGCTGATTCCCCAAATAGCCACAAGGTAGGAGCACAGACCTGTGGCAAGGATGGGCTGGCTGGGTTTGGGGGACAGCTGGACTCTCTCACTGGATGGAGGGCAAGTCCACAGGCAGCTAGGAGCTTAGGGTATTGGAGTCTTCATGGGTGGGAACAGGTGCACACCTGGAGGGTGCAGGTGGACACATCTCTGTACGTAGCAGCTGGGTGCTGTGCCTGTGAACACCCTGTGTGAATACCTGTGCGCCACGTACCTGTGTGTAGACACAAGGCCTGTGCACATGTGCACACCTGTGGGTGCTCACAAGGGCCTGGGTCTTCTCACCTCCAGGCAGCACACCTGAAGGGCCAATTATGCCCTTCTGAGGACTTGAGGTTTTCTAGAGTAGAGGTGGCTCTCGGGCTCAATCCGAGGACCTGTGTGTGTCCTGTGCCCTGAGGCTGTGCCCAGCAGTGTGAGGCTTGTCCCACCTTTGCCTGCTGCAGGATCCTGCTGAGCCGTGTGCCTTCCTGTCTTACTAGACAGGAACTTGTTGCTCTTCATGGGGTCTTGGAACAGGAAAGGCCAGCCATGGATTGAAGGCCACAGCTAGGGAGAAACCCACTTGGGCTTGTGCCTGGGCAAGGCACTGGGGAGGGCAGACAGGGCCTTGCTGGGCCCTGTGGCCCCCTCGTGGCATCCATCATGGGTTCTGCATGCCCACCTCCAGCAGGCCCCTCCTGCTCCCTTGCATGCCTGCCCACTGACCTCACAGCCCCCTCTTCCCTTATCCCGGAGGCCTACTAAGCAGACAGTAGTCAGCACCACTGGGCTCCCTGCTGTCAAGGCCGCTGCCAGCTCCCAGGTCTCCTCTTGCTTGGCCCTCAAGTGCCGAGGAGCTCAGTCCCTCCCCTGTCCCGCAAGCCCTCTCTCCCTTCCCTGGCTCCAGGACTCTTCTGGTTTTCCTCCTGAACCTCCCTCTCTGTCTCCCTTTTGTCTCTCTGACATCTCAGTGTCGGGGTGCCCCAGTCCCCATATTCTCTGCTCCTGTTTGAACACCCACAGGCTCGTGGCTTTCAAATGCCCACCTTTGGATAGAACTGGATCATTTACCATCTCTCTCTTCTCCCTGGAAAGCAAGGTACTCAGAGACAGGGACATTTTATAGTCAGGTTTATTGAAGAATAACTTATGTGCAGTTTAATTTTTAGTGCTCAGTTCCATGAATTTTTGACAAAAGTGTAATCACTCCCATAATCAATTATGGAGCAGTTCTTATCAGCTCTGGACCCTTCTGTGATCAGCCCCAGGCCCAAGTCCCAGGCCTGCCAGCCACTGATCTGGTTTGTGTTCCTATAATTCTGTCTTTTCCAAAAAGTCACATAAATGGAATTTCAAAAGATTATTGCGTGTAATCTTTTGAATAGGCTTGTCCCATTCGTTTGAAGATTTGCACATCTTATCTGCAGTTTCTTCCTTTATTTTACTGTAGGATGCACTAATGTATTTATTCATAGGGTGACCAAGTGTCCCAGTTCACCCAAGACTGAGGTGTTCTCTGAGGCCTGGCACTTGCAAGGCAGAACTTAGGATGGTTGGCTACCTTGGTTCACCAGTTGAAGGACATTTAGGTTGTTTCCAGGTTTTGGTGGTTTTGTATATTTACTGAATATAAGCAATGACACTCGGTGTTTTGTGAGAGTATAAGTTTCCATTTCTCCTTGGTAAGTTCCCAGAGCAGGGTTGCCAGGTTGTGTCCACTTCACCTCATAAGAAACTGCCAGGCTGTGTGAAGTCATCACATCATCTTACACCCCTCCCAGCACTGTCTGAAAATTCCTGTTGCTCCACATTTTCCCCAGAACCTGGTAGTGACTGACAATTTTTTAAGCCATTCTAATAGATGTAGAAAGGTATCTCCTGTGGTTGGCAGAGATTTCCTTTACCTGTTTTCTGTAGTGTTGGGCCTGCACCATTGCAGACCCTCGGTGGGATGCTTACCGAAGGGAGAGTGAATGAGTGGAGGAAGCCTGTCACTGCCGATGCAGAAGGCACATACCAACTTTGTCACATGCCACGTCTTGTTTCGTGGCAGACATCACTAAGAAGTCGCCCCAGGTTATCCAGCTGCCTCATTTTGAGGAGGCACTGTACTGTGACCTGAATAGTGAGGGGAAGTCCAGGGGCTAATGTGACTCTAGGCTAAGCCTCTCACTAGCTGAAGAGGAGGCCCGGGCTCAGGAAAGAGTCGGTCTCCCACTGAGCCAGTGGCAGAACTAGACTGGCTGGTGAGGCTCTTCCTGGAGAAGTGCTGAGACTTCTTTGGCAAGATCAGAGCAGCCTGGGAGCGAGACACAAGACCAGATTCTGGGGTGGAGCACCACCTTGGGTGCTCCCTGGCCCTGGCTGGGTGGGAAGGCTGATGCCTGCCATCATCCTTCAGGTGCCCTGCAGCCACCATGGCCTGCCTCCCCACATCAGCTCCCTGGCCCAGCGGGCTTACTGGGTGATGATGAGCCAGCACAGAGACCAGAGCATCTTAGCCCTGGGACACAGCAGCACTGGAAAGATCACGTGCTGCAAACAAGTCCTGAAGTTCCTGGCAGGAATAGCAGGCAGTGTGGACAGCAGAATGCCAGGTATGGTGGCTTCTAGGTGACATATAGGGAGGGGAGAGTTCTATTTCCTTCACCTAGCATTCACTGAGCCCTGATGTGTGCAGATTTGTGCCTGCCACTGAGCAAGGCTCTCCTTTAGTCCACTGGACTCCTTTGTTGGAATTAGATAAAGGTATTCCTAGCCTGGTGGTGCACGCCTATAATCTCAGCACTTGGGAGGCTGAGACAGGAGAATTACAGTGAGATCAAGGCCAGCCTGGGTTATATAGCAAGTTCAAAGACAGACTGAACTGCCTAGTGTCTCAAAAAAACAAAACATGACCAGGGATTTAGCTCAGTGGTTCGGCCACCTGCCTTGCAAGTGCAAGGTCCTGAGTTAGATCCCCAGTACCAAAATTAAAGCAAAGAAAAAATAAAAAAATAAAACAAACAAAAAAGATAAAAGTACTCCTTCCTCAAGATGTGGACAGCCATCTGCAGAACAATCATCATACACTGGTGTCAAAACAAGATGCTTGACTGCCATCTGCTGGGAAATCATCTTAATAAGTGCACAAGTCTATGACAGTATTAAGTGACCAATGCACCTCTTTCTTGGATGTGGTGTTTTTGTGCAAGGTACAACCTGCTGAACTGTACAGAGGACCCACCGCATAAAGTCCGACAAGCAGAGCCTATCCCCAGCCGAGGGGAGAGCACATTATACATATGTACATAGTTAAAGGGTCTGCAAAAAGTGCTGGCACAGCTGGTGGGGGAGGCACGAGAGGCATACAGGAGGAGTGTAAGAGCTTCCTTAAGAAAGAGCACCAGGGGCTGGGGATTTAGCTCAGTGGTTCTGCCACCTGCCTCGAAAGCACAAGGTCCTGAGTTCAATCCCCGGTACCGAAACAAAGAAAGAAAGAGCGAGCACCAATTAGTAACAGTAAAGAAATTACAATATTAATAACCATCAGAGTAAATACTTCAGGAAGACTATGGGCCAGGCTCTACTTCAAACATACAAACTTATTAATTATTTAAAACAGGCCTATAAGGTAGATAGTATTACTTGAGTTTTATAGATGTGGGTATTGAGATCAGGGAGGTTAACTAGCTTGCCCAAGGCCAAACATGGAAGCCATCCTAGAGCTGAGGTCTCACACTCAGCAGTCTGGCTCCCAAGTGTTACTCTGGGCCACTGTTCTGTCTGTTTGTTTGTTTGTTTGTTTTTTAACTGTTGCCCCCTAAGGGCCCTTTGTTGACATTTTCACCAACCATCTCCCCCACCATGACATGTTAATGTCACAGGTAAACCACCGATCCTCGTGTGTAGTGTGTATATGTCTATCTGTGCTTTGAAAAAATACCGTTTTTAACCACCAGTGAGAACTGGCTTTGCCCACCTTGGGCACAGTGCTCCCAGTGAGAACACACAGCCCAGCAGGATCACATTTCCGATCATAATGAATGCACCATTGTCGCCACCACCTTCGGAGCACTTTAAGCCTTCATGGTATTGAGTCATTCAGCGCTCATGACAACCAGGTGAAGGAGGTACTTTTACTGTCCACATGTTACTGCTGGGCCACTTGAGGCATAAGAAGGTCAGTAACTAGTGAAGGGCAGGGCCCATATTGAATCTCCCCTAGCCACTGCATAAGCTACCTCCTTGCGGGAGTTTTTCTGGTGCTTTCCAAAGTCCCTACTCTGCACCTTGCCCATGTTAGGAGCTGGATACAATGGATAGCTCTCCTACAGTGTTAGGAGAGATACAGTCTCTGCCCTCCCAAAACATAGCTTATGTCTGAAGGTGGGAGTCAGGATGGGCTGTACCTAGGTACCCAGTACAGTGCGTGGTCCATAGTGGACACACTGGGAATCCACTTTTTCTGGCCTGCTGCTCTGTCTCTGAAGGCAGGTCTAAAGTCCTAGCACTTCGGCCTCCTAGGTTCCTAGGGAAGCCACATTGCTGGGACTGTGCCTGCCCCAGGCTTGTGACTCTCCCCTTCTGGACCAAGTCTTGCTGCCCCTGTGCCCTGCTTGTAGCACAGGGTGACACCAGCAACTGGTGCTCAGCAAAGTGTGTGGCTTAGAGCAGAGTTGGGGAATAGTAGGGAGCCCAAGTGGGGCAGAGGACAGGATGGGCCCGGCCAGAGCCAGAGCCAGAGGGGAGGAGGTCCAGTGAGAGCCATGAGTGACACCGAGCCTGCGCCCTCAGTAGAAAACGTCCTGGCTACCAACACCATTCTCCAGGCCCTCAGCTCTGTGTGCACTGCACAACTGCAATCCTACCTGGCTGGCCTGGTGGTATCGCTGAACTTCGCTGCCATTGGCTGAGTCACAGCTGAGCAGCTCCAGGCGAGTGTTCTGGGAGGAGGTACAGGGCCCTCAGAAATGCTTGGCACCCACACTTCCAGCCAGGGTCTGGGATGTGCTTGAAAGGGTCACTGCTCCTTGAGCCTCGACCACCTGCTCCACACACCACTCATTTGGTGCCCTCAGTGTCCTGTCCCTGCGCCACCAGCCCTGCTCATCTGTGCTGCGGCCTGTCATGGAGATGAAATATTCATGAGTAAATAGACACAGTCCACCAAAAAAATGTATACACACTTCAGGAAAAGAAAAACTTGTATAATTTTTTTTTTTTTTGGTACCAGGGATCGAACTCGGGACCTTGCGCTTGCAAGGCAGGCGCTGGAACCACTGAGCTAAATCCCCAGCCCACTGTATAAATATTTTAATACTACATTTATTGAGACATCATGAGATTAATACAAGTTACCTTTGGTCTCTACAAATACAAGAGCTGCTCAAAGTGGTGGCCATTGGCTTCCAGACATTTATTAGTACGGCAAACTGCCGCTTGGGTAGCCTTGGTCATTGAGATGGCTGCACGTGCATTTTCAATTTCTCTGAGGGCCAGCAGTGTAGTGGGTTTTCTGCGATCTACAACAGCCTCTAGGGTTCCCTCTATGAGAGTAACACCATCTGTTGAAAAAACGTCATACCATTTTTCTTTTTGTGTATACCTTTTTTTCTTTGTTCGTTTTGCAGACTCTATTATTCAGCTGCTCATGAGCTGAGTCTTTAAAGCACGAGCTGATTTATACCCTCACCAGCCCTCTGTGGTGTCCTCACCTGTGTTGGTCCCCATCTCTGAACTCATGGTAACCCTTCCCTCCCCACACAAGTTCTGTTCGCACAGAAACTGGCATTAGGTTATGAGAAAGCCATTTGTGCATGGAGCTGGGGTGGCAGCCAGGCTCCTGGAAAACTCTCCTGCCACTCGGTCCCTTTGCTCTCCTGGTCTGGTGTTCCCACCGGAAGCACCACTTGGGGTGGAGGTGGGGACCTAGGGGCTTCTGTTGTGGGATGTATGAGACAGTGGCCCTATTTGATTGCTGTTGATCTGTGGAACCTGAGTTGGGATGGATCTGTGGCATTAGTGGACTTACCAGGTGGCCTCTGAATCAGTGACACACAGGGCAGGTGAGGCTGACACCGAAGCTGGGCCTGAGATGAGTCCTCAGCACGTGGCCCAGGCAGGGCACAGCACGAGGCCCCATAGCCAACAGAGCCAGTTCCCTTGCAACCATGTTCCTGGAGAAGAGCTCAGTGGTGCGTGGGCACCCAAAGGGGAAGGCACCTTCAGGGTCCTCTCCCACATGCTGGCTGGCTTAGACTTGGATCTCAGGTGAGACCTGGGATGGGTGGAGACAGCAGAGGGCAGGGGACTGATGGTGCCTGCTCACTTCCACCCAGAGCCTCAAGGCCAGGGAATCCAGAGGGAGGAAGGTGGCCTCTGGCTCATTACTCAGGGTGCACACTGCTTACAGGCTGGTGACCTCGGTCACACAGCAGCCACTCTGAGCCTCAGTGATACTCAGTAGACCTTACAGAACCAAGTGGTATAATTCACATCCAGCTCTTTATAGAAGTTGGAGAGAGGACATGTTGGCACAGGGCTTGAGAGCAATTGGGAAGAGACTCCTGTCTTCCAGAACTTTCTAAACTTCCTAACCCTAACCTGGGGTGCACATGAGGGAGCCTCAGAACAGATAGGGAGCTGGAGGAGCAGCAAGCAGGGTAGTCAGGCAGCCCCATCTTGGAGGGCTTCCTGGAGGAAATGGCCTAGGAAGTCATGTCTGCTTCTCCTTTTTATTTATTTATTTATAGGAGAGGGGGGACACAGGTTCTCGCTGCATACTTCAGGCTGGCTTTGAACTCACTATGTACCCCAAGCTGGCCTCAAACTTGACAGTCCTTCTGCCTCAGCCTTCCGAATGCTGGGATTACAAGAGTTCCCCACCACACCTGGCATGTCTGCCCCTCTTGACTCTGCAGGGATTCTTGGGCATGTGGCTTTCTTTGGCTGAGCCTGTTTCCTCATCTGTGATCCACATCAGCCAGGATCTAGTGAAGGCCAGGGGAGGAGAAAGCTGGCCTTCTCCCATGGGTAGGGGGGATGATTTGCAGTGGCCCCCCTTCCATCCCCCAAGATGCTCCCGGCCTTCCAGCCCATTTGGAGAGTGGGCTCTACCTGTTCTGAGTCCAGGCTAAGACTGGAGGGACCACTACCCTGCAGAGAGAAGGCAGATCAGAGAGGCTGCTCTCAGTTTTCAGAACAGAGTAACTAGGCACTGAGGAAGCTTCTGGAAGACCTTTAGAGCCCACGGAAGCACTTGGCATGAGTGATATCACACAGTGGTAGGGCCACAGGCTCTGGGGCCAGGCTTCATGGATTTGTATCCTGGCTCCTCTGCTTGCTGGCTGTGTGACCCTGGACTATTGACTTCACCTCTCTGGGCCTCACTCTCCTAAGTATAATTCCATCTACCTCAGAGTGCTGGTGGGGTAAAGTGTGACTATGTAGGCAGGCAATCGAGTGCCTGAGCACTGCATGCATTTTGTGTGTGTTTATGTTTAATTCAGGACTTTTATACCATGCCACTCTCCCCCTACCAGGTAGCCCTTGGTCATTCAAAAGATGCAAATTAAAACAATGCTGAGATTCCACCTCACTCCAGAAAGAATGGCTGCTATCAAGAAATCAACCAATAACAAATGCTGGAGGGGATGTGGGGGAAAAGGAACCCTGTTCCACTGCTGGTGGGCATGGTAGACTGATGCAAGCACTGTGGAAGTCAGTGTGGAGATTTCTTAAAGAATTAAAACTAGATATTCCTTTGACCCAGCTATACCTCTTCTTGGTATCTTCCCAAAAGAATTTAAAACATCATACCACAGTGATATATGCTCACCCATGTTTATAGCAGCACAGTTTGTAATAGCTAAATCTTGGAAACAGCCCAAATGCCCAACTTATGAGTGGATAAACAAGATGTAGTTTTTTATGCAATGGAGTACTACTCTCCCATAGAGATGAGCTTCAGACATTTATAGCTAAATGGATGGACCTTGAGACCATATTCTTAAGTGAAAAAAATCAGACACATTTTTTTTTCCTTTCTTTTCTTTTTTTTTTTTTTTTTTTTTGGTACTGGGCATTGCACTTGGGTCTCTTGCGCTTGCGCAGAAGGTGGCGAAAACACTGAGATAAATCCCTGGCCCCAGACACATTTTTAAATACTGCTTTGCTTCTCTGGTGTGAGAAACTGAATGTAGAAATAAGGACCGAGGGGCCTGGGATTTAGCTCAGCGGTTCTGCTGCCTGCCTCGCAAGTACAAGGTCCCGAGTTCGACTGCCGGTACCAAAAAAAAAAGTTTTAGATAAAAAAGAAAGAAAGAAATAAGGACCGAGGTGTATAACAGATACTGGGAAATGGGAAGAAAGTGTCCAAATGGGAAGGGGAACAAGGGAAGAGAGAGGGAGAAAGGAAGGAAGCAACAAAAAAAGTGAAAATAGAAAAAATGGAAACAAAGCTTTTCTACATAGGGGAGGGGAATTAAGAGGGGAATGGGATAAAATAAAATTTATATAAAAAGAGCCAAATGATTCACTTTTTGACATTTTATTAGTCTGTTTATATTTTAACAATTGTTTTCTGAGCTCCCCTTTTCCCCTCAGTTTAGCTATGAATTTTCACTCTAGCAGGAAAGACAGACATGGAAATTAATGCAATCATGTGAGATAAGAATATGTTAAATCACATGGCTGATGATGGGTTTGTATCCAGAATATAAAAATAACTCTCAAAACTCATAAATAAAACAACTTGACAAAAAAGATGAGTAAAAGATTGAACCATACACTTTACCAAAAATAAATGGATGACAAGTAAGCACAGGAGAATATACTCAAATCATTACTATTTAATTCAAGCCACAACAAGATGCCACAGCGCAATTATCAAAATGGCTAAATTTTATTTGTTTTCAGGCTGAGCATATCGATATTTATTGAAATACTGAAAAATAATTCCATTTTGTTGAGAAATTCCTGATGAGAACTGATATAACAATATGTATTTCACTGATACAATAAGAAAATGTCAATGTGTAACTGACTTCACACTTTAAACATTGCTTGATATGCGATACAAATATCCAGACATTACAGATTGTCTGTTAACAAACATAGACCAACTATGACAAACCAAGCTAAGCCAAAAACCTTTATGTTTGAGTCTGCTTTTACTAATAAGTCCTGTGACTTAATCAATGTCTGATTACAAACTGGTTAACGATTCACACCAGAGAAATACACTGGCCAGTTTTGGAAGGGGCACAGACAGCTGTAGCACTATCTTGCTTATCAGCTTCTGTCCTTGTTTTCACCAGCAGTATGAATGTGACTGTGTTGCCTGACTTGTGAACCATTCTTATCATGGCTTACATGGTATGGTGAAAAATATATCAGTATTGTACATTTTTCAGGTTTAATTTCAGTGAGAAGTATTGTATATTTAAAGTAAGAAAACACAGATTTTAACTTTGTTTTTGGTACCGGGGATCGAACTTGGGTCTTTGCTCTTGTGAGCAGGCGGCAGAACCACTGAGCTAAATCCCCAGCCCAAAACACAGATTTTTAAGAATCCACAGATTTGGCATTTTTGTGACATTAAAGTCCTTCCAAATAACTATTCTAATCTCTGAATTGCCTCCCCCATGCTACACACACGAAACAGAGCCCTTTCATTAAAATGGCTAAATTTAATGGCTAAATTAAATTAAATAAATGACTAAATTTAAAAGATGGATCATACATAGTGCTGGTTGTAATTTGGGGGTAACTAGAACTTTTGTACATTGCTGGTTTGAATGTAAACTACTACAATGATTTTGGAAAGTAGTTTGGTAGGTACTTTAAAACACATGCCTCTCATGACATTCCATTCCACTCTAGGTATTTATGCAGGAGAATGAAAATGTATAACCACATAAAAATTTGTAGGAGTTTTGTTTGTTTGTTTGTTTATTTTTGGTACCGGGGATCAAACTCGGGTCCTTGCGCTTGCGCAGCAAGTGGTGAAACCACTGAGCTAAATCCCCGGCCCCAGGAGTTTTATTTATAATAGCTCCAACCTGGGAATTATCTAAATGTCTATTAGCAGATAAGTGAATGAGGACAATGGGTATGCCATACAATGGAATACTACTCAGCAATAAAAATGCATGAACAACAACAAAAAGTGCATGAACTACTGATACAAACAAGAATACAAGTGGCTCTTAAAATAATTGTACTGGGTAGAAAATCCCAGAGTCATGGAAATGCACACTAATCTACAGTGATAAAAACACTTCAGTGGTTGCTTGGGGATTGGGAGGGTCAGGAGGTCAGGGAGAAAGGGGAGCTTTTGGGAGTGATAGGCATGTTCACTAACTTCATTGTGATGATGGTTTCATAAGTATACAGTAAACCCCACTTAGCCAGTTTTGCTTTCCATGATTTCAGTTACTCATGGTCAACCACGATCCCAAAATCCTAAGTAAAAAATTCCAGAAATAAACAGTTCATAAATTTTAAATACCATGTCATTCTGAGTAGCAGATAAACATGCACATTCCTACTCTGTCCTGCCTGTGATGCAGATTATCTCTTTGTCCAGTGTATCTGCATTATATATGCTGCCTGCCTGTTAGTCACTTAGTAGTGTCTTAGTTATCAGACACTGTCAGTATCACAGTGCTTGTGTTCAAGTGATCTTTATGGGCTAGCCCTAGTATTATGTCATAGTGCCTACACCATTCCCCTCACTTCAGCTCATCATGCAGGCATGGTGTCATCTCACATCAGCACAAAAGGAAAGGTAAACAGAGTACAGTGAGATTTTTAATTTTTTGCAGTGCTGGGCATTGAACCCAAGGCCAAGCAAGTACTCTACCACTGAGCTGCAACCCAGCCCTATTTATTTTTAAGACAGAGTCTCACTACCACCAACCAAAAAACCCCAAGCCAAAACAAGAACAAAAAACCCTATCATTCATTGTCTACTTATTCTGGATCAGCATTATTTCTTCTATATCTTATTTATTTCTCATAAGAATACCATTATTATGGATGAGAAATCTGAGTTTTAGGAAAGGTGCACAGGTTTGAGTGGCAAGGCCAAGGTGCGAGCTTTAATGCCAGAGCTCCTTTCCATTACTGTGTACTATGCCTCTTCCCAACAAGGAGACTAAAACACATTTTTTAAAAAATGTTTTTTTCAGTACTGGGAATCAAACTCAGGACCTTGCACTTGCCAGGCAGGCTCGGCATCACTGAAAGCTACATCCCTGGCCTTCCTCTCTTTTTTTTGAATCAACAAAAATTTTAAAAGGCTAGTATTAGTTTCAGTCAGTGTTATAGGTAGAAGAACAAAGTAAGCCAGGCATGGTAGCACATGCTTCTAATCCCAACACTTGAGAGGCTAAGGCAGGAGGATCACCTCTAGTTTGAGGCCAGCCTGAGCTACACAGTGAGCTCAGGACCAGCCTAAAGTACAAAGTGAGGCCTGTCTCAAAAATAAATAAATACATAAATAATAAATAGACGACGAAGAAGAAAGTGGTACATGTGGAAAAGCAGCATGGCTTTTAGGATTGCCTGTCACCTGCTTTGGATCATGGGACTTTTAGTGTGACCCAGTCACAGGTCAGCAGGCCAGTGTTCTTCTGTTGCCAGGCAGTTGGACCAGAACCCAGTGAACAGTACTCTACCCAAGCAGTTATGCTCTTCGGTTGTCAGGAGAGCTGCAGGAAGCTCCTTAATTTACATTTTTTACTCTTCAAACAAGGAAACTATTGACTCATTTCTAATCTCACCTCTTCTGGACAAAGGCTGGAACTCCTTTGATAATTCCTGGGGCAAAAAATCCCAACCAAGCCAGGTTAATGGGTAGGGACTAAATGATATCAAGAATATGGGTTTATGTATTCTACAACCTGAAAGGATTTTTAGAAAAGAATTTAAGTATAGAAGTTTTATCCTCTGAATTTAAAGTACATTATACTTCTCCACTTGTTAAAAAGCTTTACAATAATAAGAATTATAAGAGCCAATAATATATCATACTTAAAATGCTGTTTATACTACTGTAATATGCCTTCTATGTTAAATATATTATCTCCCTAAATCTATGTTAAGACCTTAGAAAGACAAGTATTATCTTAATTTTTCAGCTAAAGAAACTAAAACTGAAAAGATCACGTGTTTCAATATCTGTAAGACAAAATGGAATCAACTCCTTTTAATAGACGACAGTGGACTTCCCTATCATTAAGGGTAATGGCCAAAGAACTTTCTCTCATCAACAAGAACAAGTCATCAGCTATTATGGAAATATTCTCCAAGTACCAGAAAGCAGCTGAAGAGGCTAACATGGAAAAGAAGAGAAGTAACAGTGAAAATCTCCCCCAGCACTTTAGATAGGGACCCCTGACTGGGTTAAAGAAGTGGGAGAACCCAGTGCTGGGAGTAGAGTTACACACAGACCCGGTTGGAAACAGCAGCTCTGAAATTAGGCACAAAGTCGACCACCCTCTTGCCGAAGTGACAAGCAACTCCACTTCTAGAGACGGAGCTGATCACAAGGGACAGACCCAGCCCAGACCTAGATTTGGATCCCGTCCTGATCCACGTATTCAGCGTCGGTATCACCCTGAGGATAGTGAAGATCTTAAAGACCACACTCCCGAAAGTGAAAACATGGAAAATTGTCTGGGAGATTCCAGACATGAAGTTGAGAAATCTGAAATCAGTGAAAACACAGAAGCTTCAAGCAAAATAGAGAAATACAGTGTCCCACTGAACAGGCTTAAGATGATGTTTGAGAAAGGCGAGCCAATTCAAACCAAGATTCTTGGAGCCCAAAGCCAGAATGCAGGTGGACGAAGGATCTCTGAAAACAGCTGTCCTCTGGATGGCCTGGAAATAGGCTCAGGTCATTCACCATCCTCTGCATTCAACTTGGAGAAAAATGAGAGTAGGTGAAATCTGGAACTCTCACGCCTCTCAGAAGCCTCCATACAGGATCGAATGGCCAAATACCAGGCAGCTGTATCCAAACAAAGTAGTCCAACCAGCTGTACAGATGAGTTGAAAGTCAGTAGCGATGAAATCAGAACCATAAATTGGAACAAAAGGAGAACGTGCCCCCGGGTCCTGAGGTCTGTGGCTCCCATCAGGAGCCAGAAAAGATTTCTGCAATTGAGAATAGACTGGAAGTCCGTTCCACCCATGCTGAAGATGACTCCTCAGGTAACTCTCAGGTTAACAGCGAGGTGCAGCAACCTGTGTCCCCCAAGCCACTGAGTCCAGATGCCAGAGCCTCCACCCTTTCTGAAAGCTCTCCTACCAAAGTAGTGAAGAAGTTTCAGGCACCTGCAAGAGAAACCTGTGTTGAATGTTGGAAGACAGTCTACCCCATGGAGCATCTCCTGGCCAACCAACAAGTGTTTCACATCAGCTGCTTCCATTGCTCCTATTGCAACAACAAAGTTAGTCTAGGAACATATGCATCTTTACATGGGAGAATCTATTGTTAGCCTCACTTCAATCAACTCTTTAAATCTAAAGGCAACTATGATGAAGGCTTTGGGCACAGACCACACACAAGGATCTGTGGGCAAGCAAAAATGAAAATGAGACCTTGGAGAAACCAGCCCAAAATTCCAAATGCAGGGGAGATGCCCCAGAGCCCAGGGGTGGAAGATGCACCCATTGCCAAGGTGGGTGTGCTGGGTGCAAGTATGGAAGCCAAGGCCTCCTCTCAGCCAGAAAAGGAAGACAAGCCAGCTGAAACCAAGACGCTAAAGATCACCTGGCCTCCCCCAACCAAATTTTGCAGTTCAGGAAGTACCTTGGAGGAAGGAATCCCAAATGGCCTCCCGAGGACGAAGTCAGCAAACCAGAAGCTCCTGAGGATGTAGATCTGGATCTGAAAAAGCTAAGACAATCTTCCTCACCGAAGGAAAAAAGCCGCCCATTCACTGTGGCAGCTTCTTTTCGAACCTCTTCCGTCAAGAGCCCAAAAAATTTGTCCCCACCTATCAGGAAAGGTTGGAGCATGTCAGACCAGAATGAGGAGTTTGCAGGAGGGATAGTAGCAGAAAGGAAACAAGTGGAAAGTGCCAAGGTTCCTGAGAAGAATGGGAGCATGGAGAAAATGACCTGGCAAAATAAGGTGCCTGAAAGAGGACAGGCAGGGAGAAAAAGTAAGGAAATTCGTAGCTTTGAGACGGGGAGTGAGAATCCCATAGAAAATGGTGCAAACCTAGATGATGATTATAGCAACCTCCTCAAAGAGCAGTCTCCAGTAGAACCCAAGTCTCCAAATTGGTCCAGCTTTGCAGATAACACCTCCACTGAAGAATACACTACTCAGAATCAGAAATCCCAGGATATGGGATTCTGGGAGGGAGAAGAAGTCAAAGAGCTGTCTGTAGAAGAACAGATAAAGAGAAATAGATACTATGATGAGGATGAAGATGAAGAATAACTGCAAGAGTGCTGGGCCTTAAATTCATCTTAGTGTTAGTGAGCCACTGCCCTTTATCAAAGTGATGCAAGAAACAGCAATCCTAACATGAACTGTCACTTTTGTGGAAGCAACTTTGGAAATGAATTTCTGCTACCACAAACAAACAAAACCATACGCAGTAAACCAGTTCTAAGTGCAAAAGATAACATTACTTAAATCTTCCATTTTATCCATGATGATATACATAGGTGCTTATAAATAGGGAGATATTCCAACTGATATAATCCAGATTCCACTGTATTCCCAAAAGATAATATTAAAGTAGATAGACGATTAGTAGTACATTTTTACATTGTGGAAATAAGAGAACATACAGAAGGGATTTAAGGGTCTAAACATTATGACTGAATACACTTTAGTATAAAGGGCACAGTTTGTATATTTTTAAATGAATACCAATTTAATTTTTTAGTATTCAACTGTTAAGAGATCAAGTATTTTTAGTCTTCTAAGATTTTTTAGGTTAATTTCTCAGTATGATTATATAGGGAATTTATCGCTTTGCATACTACTCTTTACATCTTGAATGAACTACTGAGGTATAATATAGCCACCTTTTCATAGCACCTTTTGAGACAATTGAAGAACCAACCTACAAGCTTTGGTGCTCGGGGAGATCCACTGTCTCCCAAATATGCTATGGTATTTGCCATTGAGTTTGACTACACCCCAAGTGATTGCTTTCTTTTTTGTGGTATCTGTGCTTCTCACAATTTATTGAAGGTTGAAATATTTTTGTAATACCTTTGGATCTTTTTTCACCACGCTCCATGTTAGAGCATAGTGAGTTCAAAGGAAGAATGTCGGAAAGAACTGCCTTCACCCACTAAGCTCAGATCTCCAAACCTTATTTCACTTCTAATATTCCCTTTTTGAGACACTAATTTTTAAATACTTATCAGCTCTGAAGTGTATTGATTTTTATGGTAGACTGTATTCCCAGAGGGAAATCAAACCGGCAATAGGCCTTTTTATTGGGATGGTTTTCTTTAATATTAAGGCTGGGAACATATGAGCTTGAGTACCTTTGTTGTACATAATTGATATTCCAAATTGTGTGTAGGGGAGGAAGAGGTGTGTACTGCATTTATAGAGATTTAGCTTTGACATTTTTTAGAGATGTAAAATATTGTTTTCTTACTGTCTTGCTTAGTCTGGGACATTTTTATTCAATAAAGCTTTTAATTTACATTTAAAAAAAAAAAGACAGTCTCACTAAGTTGCCAAGGTTGCTCTTGAACCTGATATCCTCCAGTCTCAGTTTCCTGAGTAGCTGGAATTACAGGAATGTGCCACTGTGCCTGAAGTTCTCCCCCCACCACCACCACCAGGAATCGAATTCAGGTCCTTAGGGCTTGCCAGGTAGTCGCAGCTCCACTGAGCTAAATCCCCAGCCCTCTGATGGAGGTCTTGGAATGTATCTCCCACAGATGAGGGGCAGCAACTGTAACTGTCAAAACATATCAGATTGCACATTTTATTTTATTTTATTATTTGGGGGGGGGGGGTACCGGGGATTGAACTTGGGTCCTTGCTCTTGCATAGATTGTACATTTTAAAGAAAAGTTTATCCTTCATCAATTCTACCTTGATAAAGCTGCTAAACACACACCCTCCCATAAACTCCATTGACTTCCTCCCCAACATGCTCTCATTGCTGGGGTCCTGCCGAGTGACTGACTGGAGAGAAGGTGGGGGGCAGCTGCTGCCCCTGCTGGCCCAGGGACCCCACTTTGAGAACCCCTGGAATGAAGTTCAAAAATGTTTCTTTCGGCTGGGGATTTAGCTCAGTGGTTCCAGCGCCTGCCTCAAAAGTGCAAGGTCCCGAGCTCGATCCCCGGTTCCAAAAAAAAAAGGCTCTTTCTTTCTTTTTTATTTATTTTTTGGTACTAGGGATCGAACTTGGGTCCTTGCACTTTCAAGACAGGCACTGGAACCACTAAGCTAAATCCCCAGCTTCTTGGCTTCTTGGGGAAAGGAAAGAGGGGAAAAGAAAAAATATGAGAAAAGTAAAAAAATGGAAACAAAGTCTTTGTAAATAGGGAGGGGTGAAGGGGATGAAGGAAGGGCAGGGGAACTTTCCTCCTAAAATGATAGTTACCACTTTAAATTCTTTTTTAAAATTATAAAAAAAAAATAGCTTTCAGAAATAAATTTACTCTAAACATTAGCCCAGTTGGGTTTTTTCCTTTTGTTGTGGTGCTGGGGATCAAACCCAGGGTCTTGTGCATGCTAGGCAAACACTGCCACTGAGTATACCCACCCCTCCACACCCCCACCAGCCCAATTAGTTTTTATCAAAATTTAGTATTATGGGATCGCGTCCTGTTGTCTTCATAAATTTGAGACAGTCTTCAGGACTCAATCCCATGTTGGTGGCATTGGTCACTGGATGAAAATATACCTTCTCATGTCCACCTTCCAGAAAAGCAGAATCCAAAACAAATTTCACATCTCCATCATCACGGAAGAGTACCAGGAGTGTAGCACAACCGTGGCCAAATCTTAGTTTTTTTTAACATGGCTATTTCATCAGCAAACCGCAGATTTCCACTCCCAACATCATCAACTGCAAACACCTTGGGGTGCTCCAGAACCTCCATGTGGTTGGCTAGGGCCCAGGCCGCTGCTCTAGGACTGCCTGCAAATCTATTCCCGCCATCCCGCTGCAACACCAGCACCTGAGCTGGAGTCTGTTTCTGCAGTGGATGAGGGGAGAGAGCCCCACTTTTAAATTTATTCTTCCTCTTCCTCACGCCCTCTCCACTGGGGGTATGTTCTTTCACAACTAAACGCCAAGGTCTATTCTACCTACAAGGGAGGCACTGCCTCTACCTGGCTGACCTCCCCTTTTACTTCATCTCCCTTCATTTAATTCATGCAGCTGTAAACAGAGAGGCTTTAAATATTCCTCTTAGAACTCCCTTCCTCCATACCACTCCTGCTGGTTCCTTGACTCTCTTCATGTCTTTCCTCAAAAGCCATCATCTCAGTGCACAATCCCAGAACACCCTATCCAAAACGCCAGGACTTGGTTTGCCCTGACATTTCCTAGTCTCCTTCCCTGTTTGCTGTTCCTTTTCATTTATTATTAACACACTATATATTTTATGCGTCTATCTTGCTTACTCTCTGTGTCCCTCCCTAGAATGAAAGCTTCATGAGGGCACAACTTTTTCACTAAGCCGCGCACCCAGCAGGTGCCAGGTACAGAGGAGATGGTCAGTAAATATTTGTTGATGAGTGAACAACTACAGCCAGGGAAAAACTAGGTGGGAATTTGAAGAATGAGAAAGTATCAAAGGCTAATGTCAGTGGCTTCGTAATGACTGTGAGGCCCTCCAAGGCACATCAGGCTTGCTAGGCTTCTAGCCAGCCCTCCTGAGAACTCCTGCATCCCATATGCTGAACAGAGAGCGGGCAGACATGTTAGCCGAAGCCCATATGTGGCTCTGACACTAGTTCCACAAAACCAAACGAGAGCCATAAAAATAGAACAGATAGTTTCTAAATTGTTCTGACCAGTCTTGCTTTCAAAGAGGCATGGGCATGGGCTGGGGATTTAGCTCAGTGGTTCTGCCGCCTGCCTCGCAAGCGCAAGGTCCTGAGTTTAATCCCCGGTACCACCACCAACAACAACAACAAGAAGAACAAAACAAAGAGGTGTGGACAGATATGCCAAGATCTAAACTTAGGAGCAGTAAGCCTATTTATTATACCAGATTTAATGAATGCCTGCTTTCTCAACAGTGAAGTACATAAAAATAGGATATGAATGTATTTTATTTAAAATAATATCAAGCCTAATGTAACTGATTTCACAGCATGCTAAAAACTTTAGAAGTTATTAAACTACCTTTGTTTTTAAATAATTTAAAATCTATTTTAATAAACAGATGCACGGATTATGTCTGAAAGGATTCATGAGGGAGTGTATCAGCACTTGTTCCTGAGGATAGTTACATACTCAGGAGAAAAAAGTGGGAGGGAGCTATTTCCATTATTACAGTTTTCTAATTTAGGAATCATCATGTTAATGTGCTACTTAGGCAAAAATAACAGATTGAACTTGTGTTTGAAGCAGCCCCACCGCAGTGAGGTTCTCCTTTCCAAACCCAGAGCATGGCTTAGTGTTTCCATAAGATACATGCAATGTGCAAATCTGTGGCTCCTACCGCCTAGAGAGGTTCTCCAGGGAGACTCCGGAATGATTAGAAATTAGTTGTGTAGAAATATGTCAAATCGTTTTCTAAAAATTCACCTAAATACAAATAGGTTTTTCACCTTTTAGAAGAAAATTTTGTTTCTAAATTTTATTCTATCAAGTAAGCCAATATTACTCCCCAAATCCTCATTTTCTAATTAAAACTCTTAGGGCAAGGCAGTTTCCTCTTGGAAACAAAAAATAAAAAATAGTACTAAAAATGAATGGCGCTTAATAAAGTGAGATTATTTAAGGAGCTGCTCCCTGAAAACTCTCCTTATTCACTGCCACCTTATATAAATCCACAGCAGAAATAAAATGCCCAGAAACAAGAAAAAGACCTGAACTGCAGCAGGGCACTTGCTGAACACTCAGCATAGAAAGATTCCAGGGAAAGTCTCGGGGTTCTGTTAGGCGTTGTCTATGGTCGCTAGTTTTCTGTTTTACAGACTCTCTCCAAGCACAAGCAGAGACCCCCTGGCTTCGAAAGAGTCAGTAATGAAGCAAACAGGAGCTTTTACTGGCGTTTTAATTGGACACCTGAGAGGCCCGCAGAGTCTGATGGCCCAGGTCCTACCATGACCAAAACATGGACACTACACCACCCAGCAGTCAACAACCCCTTCCCAATGTGTCACCTTTACTTCCCACAGGAAACAGGCAATCAACCTCAGTCAGTTCTTATTAATATAGGTCAGCCATACTACCACCACCTAAGTACGTCAACCAACACTTGGTAACCACAACTCGTCCAGTGCCCGCGCTCCAACCCGAGCTTCCATAGCGGGCCTCTCCAAGAATGCTTAAAATCCTATTACTACCCACCCTGTGCTTAAAGACTAAACGAAGCCGGGCGTGGAGGCGCACACCTGTAATCCCAGCAATAGGGAGGCTGAGACAACAGGGTCGCTGTGAGGTCGGAGCCAGCCTGGGGGGCTACATAGTGAGTTCAAGGCCAGCCTGAACTACATAGCAAGACCTTCTCTCAAAAACAACAAACCCTAAAGAGCAGCCTGGCGTGTAAGAAGCGCCGCCAGACGCCAGCTGCTGAAGTGCCATTCGGAGGAGGAAGCCCCTCGGAGGCGCCGAAGACCCCGGGTGAGGGGCCGGGCAGGACAGGCGACCCCGGACCAGGGCTGGGGCGCACGGTCGTAACGCGGCCGCCCTCACCAAGGTCGGGGCAGCGGCTCTCGGCCCCATGGGGGCGGAGCCTGCTGACGGACCTGAGGGACTGCAAGGCGTTCACCAGCTTTGCCAGGGTCGCCAGAGCGGCCTCTCGCTCGGCCAGGCAAACCCCGGAGGCCGTGGGGCCGCTAGCAGAAGCAGAATTCATAGGGCCGGGGATTTAGCTCAGTGGTTTCGCCCCCCTGCTGCGCAAGTGCAAGGACCCATAGTTCGATCCCCGATACCCCCCCCAAAAAAAGCAGAATTCATATGCTCAGCCGCGTCAGCAGGTGCTGGGCTTGAGCTGGAGACTTAGCGGGGGCTCACTTGTCCACCAAGCTGACCCTCGTCAGCCCCTGGGAAATGTGCTGGGGTCTCCCTGCAAAGAGAGGGGAAGTGAGTGACCCCTACAAGGACACAGAGAACCGCGTGGTCAGTGGCGCCCCGAGGGATTGGTCCTGCTGGGCTGACCAGCCAGGTGTGAGCAGAGGCCTCTGCAGGTGGTCTGCATCTGCTTCTGCACCTGCAGGGAGGGAGCCGAGAGAGGAGTGGGTCCTGG
This sequence comes from Heterocephalus glaber, assembly GCF_053883595.1. Lineage (NCBI taxonomy): Eukaryota > Metazoa > Chordata > Mammalia > Rodentia > Bathyergidae > Heterocephalus > Heterocephalus glaber. Next base: position 1,360,582 of record NW_028258197.1, on the reverse strand, counting down.
GAAGGCACAGGCGACAGTGGCTGCTGCCCAAAGAGAGGCTCGGTGACTGCAGCAAGATGCAGCTTTGACAGCAGAGACAACCCATAGGGAGGACCCGCCGACCTAGGACCCTCCATGGGAAAACATCTCTGCCTGGCCATCAGGGAGAAACCCCGAAAGGTGTGCCTTATGCCTAGGGGTGTGCAGGCTGGTACTGGGCCACCCTGGTGTCCAGATCCCTGTCCCCCTCACAGGGAGGTAGATTAGCAAGCAGTTCGGGGACAGAGGATGGTGCGGCACCTCGCGGCCGCTCCTGGCGCCTGTACAGCAGAGAGTAGGGTTGGCCACTTGAGTGGTGATCCACACAGTGACGGACCTGCTACAGGGCACTCAGGCAGGCCACACCTGCGACTCAACCCCTGTTCTGTGACCACAAATGGCAACATCTTCTCAGAGCCTGTCAGTTGTCCCAAAATGGTCAGGGAAACCACCCTGTTCACCCCTGCCTCCCACAAGGAGGCATCAAAACAAGATTTAGACCTATTTCCTGCTGTTAGGAAGGAATTTGTCCCTTGTGCAGTGAGGGGCCAGGCTCCAGAATCACAGTTGCTGTCATAGACTGAGTGTAGGTCTCCCCTGAGACTACCAGGTTTGGGTGTGGAATTCTTGAGGGTGGGCTGTCCCTCCATGGTGGCTGCTTAATAGGGCCCAGGTGGCGGGATGACACTCCATGATGAGGCCACAGAAGGTTATACCTGCCTTCTTGCTGGTGCTCTGTTGGTTTCTTGTCATACTCCTTGAGGAAGGAGCTGGCATGTTGGAGAGGCCCGCATGGCCAGGAGGTAAGGAGGCCCCGGCCTACCGTCAGTAGAAGCACACAAGCTCTCAGTCCAACAGCCCAGGAAGGACAGAACCTGTCAACACCAGGGTGTGTGGAAATGGACCCCCTAGTCAAGATTTCAGGCGTTCTGGTGTTGAGTGAATAAATATAGATGGGATTAATGCTTATAAATGTTCACAACATTTTGAGTCATCAGTTGCTAAATATAATTCAAGTATTCTTAAGGAGGGGAAAAGGGGTTGAAGGGAGGAGAGGGGAATGGGAAAAATGAATTAAGACATATAATGTACAGGTACAAATTCTCTATGATGAATTATGTATATCTAAAATGTACCAATATTTGATCCCCAGTACCAAAAAACAAACAATAAAATGTACCGATAAACTTAATTTTTAAGTTTTCTTGGCTTCTTAAGGTTTATAAAAAGAATGTATTTTGATCTATTAAATGTTTGTGTGTGTGTGTGTGTGTGTGTGTGTGTGTGTGTGTGTCCCAATAGAATTTTATTTACAGAAAATACCAGGGGTGGCTGGAGGGTGGGTGTGTGCCAGGCCTGAAACCTTCCACTTGGCTGCTTCCAGGTGTGGCCTTTAAACAAACTAGTAAATGTAAAAACAAAACAAAACAAAGTCCACCTTTATTTACAGAGACAAATGACAGGGAGAACTCAGCCCACAGTCTAGTTTGCTGACCTAGAATGCCTTCGTGACCCTCCGGGTCAGCCATGGGCTCCCAGGCCAAAACCAGGAGGAAACTTCTCTTTGGCTAAATGCTCCTTGGGTCTGTGCCAGTCACATTGGGCATAGAAGAAAATTAAAGCCAGTTTCCATGAGATCCCAGGAAACTCCTGGTCTCTGCCACCAGGGCAGGCAGCAAGGCAGCAGCCCAGCTCCCAGGGCACTGGGGTCTCACATTGCCGGAAGGGATAAGCAGGGTGGCACTGTCATCCCCCAGATGAGAGATCAGGCTCCCTGAAGTAAGGCCACTCAGCGGGTTCACAACCCCGGTGCCGCTGGGCTGGGCTCGGCTGGCACCCACTCTGATGCTCCTTCTGCTCACCCCACCACTGATTGTGGCCACCACCAACTGTTGGGGGCATGCAGAGAAGGGAGGGGAGAGCCTGGCTGCTGCCACAAGTCTTGTGCAGTCCCAGACCAGGTCCTGACACAGTCAACACTTTGTGCCAAGTAACCAGGGTGGGGGCGCCCTGTGCATAGTAATGATCACAGCATCTCTGACCACTACCCGCTGCATCCATCCCTGTTGTTCTGTTGTTGTTGTCGTCATCGTCATCATCATCATCATCATCATCATCATCATCATCATCATCATCATCATCATCACAGGGGATGGAACTCAGGGCCACTGAGCTACATCCCCACCCCTTTTTAAATGTTTGAGAAAGGATCTCACTGAGTCACTAAATTGCTCTGGCTAGAGTGAAATTTGTGATCCTTCTGCCTCAGCCTCCCATAATACTGGGATTATAGGCCATTGCCACCACATCCAGCTCCATCCCAATTTTGACAACCCAAATGGTCTTGAGACAGCCCAATGGGCCCCCTGGGAGGCAAAACTGGTCCAGTCTGAAATCCACTGCCCTAGGGTAAGAACACACATGAAAATAGGGCATGTACTACTCAACAACAAAAAGGGGGAAGGGGCATCAAGGGTCAGAACTGGGTGAGAGCCTGGGGACCAGATATCCAGAGTTTCAATATAACAGGAATCCCCAGGTCAGGAAGCTCAGCAAGTTGTGGTTTCCCAAGTGAAGCACTCAGCAGAGAGCAGAGGGGAAACCACAGCTGCCCAGGACACACTGAGATGCATGCTGTGGATCTCTGTGGCCACCCAGGGGAACCAAGGCCATCATAGCTACAGGCAGGGGATTCCCCACCATCCCATTATCTACCCCTTTCCCAGCATGGCTTGGCAGGAAGGAGTATAAAGGAGGAGGCAGTGGGGACACTTAGTGAGAACTGATGCATGGCACTGGCATACGTGTGCACCCTTCCTAGGTCAGCCTGGGATCCCCCAGGATCCTGCTTGGCTCCGAACCCCAGAAAGTGGCAAGTCTCTCAATGCCATCTGCTTCCTAGGCCTCACACCTAGGGCGTGGCATGGGGTTTTGTGGCTTCTGACAGAACATCTTCAATATCCAGCGGGGGAGGGGCCCAAGAGAGTTGGGATGTCAACTTGCCCCACTCTACTTGTCCCACTATCCCAGTGATAAGGTGCTGTGGTGCCCAGCAGCCCAGGGTGGGGGCGATCCTGGGTCTTTGAGGTCCCCGAGCTTGAGCAGATGAGACAGGCCAAGCGGTAGGCTGAGGCCAGCAGGAACTCACTCAATGGGTTGTTCTGAGTCTTTGGTGTCATGGGCCCATGTGACACTGAGTCACCCTAAGCTCCTTGGTCCCCAGAGTCCCAGGCGGCCCATGTCAGCGAGGCCCTGCTGCTCACTCAGGCCTGGGGCTCTCGGGGCGGGGAGCTGGCAACACTTCCTATTAAATGTTTTTATAAATTTTATATATAAAGGTTTAAGATTGATTTCTTAAGCTTACTAAGAGTTAAAATTCTAATGTACATTAACAACATATTAATAATGTATAATTAGGCTGGGGATTTAGCTCAGTGGCACCACAGCAGCCTCAAAAGCGCAAGGTCCTGAGTTCCATCCCCAGTACTGGAAAGAAAAATGCATAATACTGTTAATGTACATTAGCAATAATATATATTTAAAATTTTCTTTAAGTGGGGTCCCTTAAGTGGGGGATCTACATCTACTGGCTTTCACTAGCATTTTGTTATAATGAGATACATTTGTATATTTGTAGTCATTACCACTGTTTTCTTTTTTGGTACTGGGGATCAAACTTGGGACCTTGCACTTGTGTGGCAAGTGCCAGAACCACTGAGCTAAATCCCTGGCTCATTAACACTGTTTTCTAAACTTGTAGGTCTAAAGGTATCCTTTGACTCTTGTCATTGCTGTTACATTATGTAAGCCTGTTAAAGGAATGGAAATTTTGCCTTAAGTATAAAAAACTAAGTCAATATACGTAGAAGAGTTCTATATAGCTGATCCATTGGCTTCTTGTATAAGTGTGCCTACAGGATGAAAATGTCAACATAAAATATTCTAGCTACTGAGCTTTATTACCTTTGTGGTATGAATTTTCTTTTATCTATTCCAGATTTTATATGTTTATATTACCTAGAACCAGTCATTACAAAGATCTTTAGAGCTACAAAGTAGAGGCTAAATCCTAGGTTCTAAACCCCATAACAAGAGTTTTAAAGGCCAGATGGTCACTGAAAACATAAATAATCTTTGAGCCAGGCATGGTGGTGAATTCCTGTAATCCCAACACTTGGGAGGCTGAGGCAGTAGGAAAGCTATGAGTTTGAGGCCAGCCTGAACTACAAAGCAAGACCCTGTCTCAAAAACAACAAACAAAAAAAGATAATCTTTATTTCATTCTTTGGGTATATTATAATTAAAATTTTAAAATTAGATTTCTTATTAACAAAACAAGGAAGAGTCTATATATTATACTCCACCTGTTGTACTTAAACACCTCAAAACATGTATGTTAATATTAAAGATAATTCATCATTCTATTTTTAATTTGTGGCTCTTGTTTAACATGATTGTAATACTCATATCTTCCAGACTTCTCCAGCTCCTAGTCTTGCTGACACTCACCTGTGCTATTATTGAAACAATGTTGTGTATATATTTCTGACAATTCTGCAAATGTCTTCTGCATTATAAAACCTATATGTACAAATTAATGTAATGTCAGATTCTTCCTTAAGCCTCAATGACATACTGATAACGAATCCTATCTTCCTATATCTTTTAGTTCAGTCAAGATGAGACTTGAGTCTGGGTTAGGTAAGGTCAGCCCCATCTCAACCTGATGCAGTTAAAAGAAAAAAGATATCTAGGCCCCTCTGCAGCCCTTAAGAATAAAGTATCAAAATCTGGGGGTACGGGATGAAGTAGGATAGAAATACGGGTAGAAAGGAGACAGAATCATAACTTTAAAAATGAAAACTGCAACTTCAAGATATAAATCTAGTTTTTAAAAAATTTTCTCCCAAGATATAATAAGCCTGGGCCATTTCCTTATACCTGCAGATGAACTGGGGCCATTCCCTTTTACCTGTAGATGGGTCTGTTACCTATAAATAAATCACCTCTTTTCACCTGTAAAATTGGCCTTTCCCTGGAGATGGGCTGCAGCTCTGTCACCAGTGATTGCTGATCGCTACCCTATCTGAATGAGCCACCACATCCTCCCCCTGCAGAAAGAGCTGTCACCTTTCAGCTATAAATTGAATCCTCTCATCATAGATTCACAAGTTCTATAGATTTCTACTCCTAAATTCCCCATAAATATACCCAGCTCAGGGCCATTAGCACACCTCTGTCTTGAGGGCCTGCACTTTTATTTCTTTGAGTATGTACTTTAAAGATTATGCCTAATAAATCCCTTTATGCATCTTACTGATGTCTCCTGAAGATTCTTTTTCTGCTTTTGTTTTTGTTTTTTGGTACCAGGGATTGAACTTGGAAACTTGCGCTTGCAAGGCAGGCAAGAGAACCACTGAGCTAAATCCCCGGTCCAAGATTCTTTTTCTGTGATGGAAGTCAGTGAACCTGCAACCTGTCCCATGGGCTCCCCATCTCCATTTTGGAGACTTCCTCAGACTCTGTCTGGTGACATAACCACCACTGGCCCCTCATGGCTTCATCAAGCTCAGCTATGGGAGCTGGCATTCCAGAACCCTAGCTTAGGGGAGCAAGGGAATAAGAACAGAGTTCTGATTCCTAGCCCTTTGATTGGTAGCCCCTTTGAAGTTCTGTCACTGGACTAAGAAATTAGTTCCCATTTAGCCATCAGGAACCCATGAGAAGTGAACTGTACTCCTAAAATATTCCTGATTACCTCTTTAGTCTGTTTGAGAAGAGAGCAGTGGGAATGAAGAGGCCATTGCAAAATCTTTTTTAATCTAAGAACAGACTAAGCACATAGCAAGGAGAAAAAGGTCCTCTCACTAGCTGAACACTGAACTAAAATTCCTACTGACTGGAATAAACTCAGAAAAACGTGTGCATGGATTGGACACACAGGACATGGGAACATGAACAGCAGAACATGAAGGGTAATGCAGTCTCACAATGTTTCTTCCTTTTTCCTTGATCCACTCTTCCCTCCTTGGGAAACTCCAATAGTAGAAATCTTATTCACCCAAAGACCTGATTCTAGACAAAAATTATATGAATTGCACATTTCTGCTTGTTGAACAGCAAACTGGTTTTCCTCCGCTTTGTTCTGCTCTTTCTGCCAATAAGGCAATTTCCTCTTCTTTATTTTGCAGGGCCAACAATTATAATACTGTGCTGTTCTGTTTATAACCAATGCAAGGAGGACAATAATAATGAAGAAGATGGTAGAACTGCTTCCTTCATTGGGTCCTGGCCAAAACACAGAAGATATAGAAATTGGGGATGGCGGGTTAAAGACAAGAGAATCATCGCACCTCAGCCCACCAAGCCCAATTCTCAGTCTCACCTTCCCCAGTCCAGTAAAATCTTTCTATGATTTTACCAAACCCCTGGTGGATTTCTATCCCAAGCCTAGCAGCAGGGGAGCAGCAGTCACCTTGAACAATAACAGCAATGTCTTTGCTTACAGAGCCCAGCTGGTTAGTGGCTGTGCAGCGGTAGATTCCAGTGTGGTTCTGGGTCGCTTTCTGTGGTACTTCAAGGTCAGTGATAATCCCATTCCAGGTACACACTAAAGCTGGAGCTGGGTTTCCCTCTGGGACACAAGCAAGCATCTGCTCCTTCCTTTTACCCATGTCTGCTTGCCAGGGCAACCAGATTCTTCTAACCTGGGATTGTCTGCAAAAAAAATGAATCCCTCAAGGAAGCCAGCTCTTGTGTGCCCTTTTCCCTCCTAACCTCCACGCTCAGCTCACCCTCCTTGCCCAACCTAAGTGCTATTTCCTTAACAAACTTCTTTCCAAGGGAAAGACTATCAGTTTCCTGCTTTGAACCAATTCCCCTTTCTTCCATTTGGACAAGCAGCCTGAGATGAAACCTAGGGTATTTTTATGCATTCAGACTAAATGGTAAACCATTGCTATCAGTGGGGGCCTGGAGCCCCTGTTTCCTATCTTAGCTTCTCAGTGGGTAGGGACAAACTCAGAAATGTGGATTTTTTTTTCTTTGGTACCAGAGATCGAACTTAGGACCTTGCACTTTCGAGGAAGGCGGCAGAACCACTGAGCTAAATCCCCGGCCCTCTCACTTTTCAAAATACAAATTTTGATATGGAAATTTCCCTCCTTAGCATCAGCTCCACTAATCCTTTTGCTTTTATTTGATTTATGTATTGCTTTTGTGAGACAGGGTCTTGATATTAGTTCAGGCTGGCCTTGAACTCACAGGAACCTGTCTGCCTCAGCCTCCCAAGTGCTGGGATTACAGGTGTACAGCACCATGCCTTTTTAATGTTCTTCTCAGCCATCCACCCTCAACAACTGCTGTCTGGCTGCTTTAAAATTTTTTCTTTCTAGCCTCCATTTCCCCTCATCTTCCTTTATACTCACTTTCCTGGGGGCAAGGTAAGCTCGGAGAGTTTCCATTTTATTTTCTCCTTTGATTTTTTTGTTTATTTGTTTGTTTGGTTAGAAAAAAAATGTGGCAACTCTAATAATGAAGCTACTGGCAGAGATCTCTGGAAATAGAAAGATGATCCTTTTTGACAAGAAAGATCAGGCTTCTACTCACATAAAACATGGAGCTGAATCACGGTAATTTTTTTTTTTTTTTTTTTTTTTTTGGTACCGGGGATTGAACTTGGGTCCTTGTGCTTGCGCAGCAGGCGTCAAAACAGCTGAGCTAAATCCCTGGCCCTGAATCACAGTAATTTTAACCAGTCGCTGACCCTGCACCTCCAAAGAGGCCTCACAGGAGAAATTTCGGCCATCATCTTCCTCCTTGGCAGTAAACAGAAGCCAGGCAGGTTCCCCAGGGGCAGGGAGATCTGGGGCTCCTTCAAGCCGAAAAGTAGGACTGGGTGATGTTAGTTTATGCTCTGAGCAGGTTACATTAACATCTGTCCCTGCCAGGGAGTGTGATTCTTCTATCTCTAGGACTGGTGGAGGGAAACCTATAAAAAAAGAAAGGAAAAAGAAAATCAAACCCATTTTTCAAAACTGGCAGCACCTTGTGTACTCTTGCTGCTGGTGTTCTCCCTTGGGTAAGTAGACAAAAGAGGAAAGATTCTGGATATCATTACTGCCTCTTTAAAGCCTGAATGGAAGGAACATCAAAGTGTTTTGGGAAATTGAGAGCTTCTATTTCAACAAATACAGAATGCACACCTTTGCTATGCCTCTGCTACAAGGGAAGCAAAATGTCTTTTCATCTTACAGATTTCCTCCTTGACTCAAATAATTGTTCTAGAAAGAAGTTCAACCATCCATAGTCACTCTTCAAGCAGCATGGCTTTAGGAAACAGGGTGAAAATTGGAGAGAAAACAACCTGCTGGCATTCACCAGAAAAAAGAGGAAAAATATGCCTGGCAAAGGTCACTCCAACCCATTACTGTTTAAGTTTTCAATGGTGGGTGGGGGGTTACTTACTATAGACATGCACTAGCTGCCTTGTTTTCTGTTCCACTGGACCCAGAGACACAAAGCATGACAGCTCCTGGTCACCAGTCTCCATGGCCCAAACAGTGGCATTGGCCCACACTGTGTCTCCCTTCCAGGAGAAGAAGGGGCTCAGCTCCTGGTCTCCCAGGATCATGTGGAATATAACTTCTTTGGCTGGAAACACCCTGGCCACCTCGAAGCTCACAGGCTCTGCCATCCCAACTTCCAGAACTGAAGAGACCCAGATCAGGGGGCTCTGAAAGAATTCTGCCAAGAAATTAGGAAAAGGAAAATAAAAAGAAAGGAGAAAATATCATTTGTCATGCAGGAAGGGAGTGGCGCTAAATGGTTTTTCTCTCACACAGTGAGTTAAAATAGAGCTGGAGCTCCATTACTCTCACAACCCCACCCTAAACCCTGTGGGAACTTGGTCTCAAAGACCATGGAAAAATGAACAAAATGAGCCTCAGGATTCCATCCATGCCTGGACTCTTGACTCATCAGAGATCCGGAGTACCTTGATGGCTGAGCTGCCATGAAAGAGCCCTCCACCTTATGAATTCAAATCCAGTTCTGCACTGCAGGAGAAATTGCATCTGTCATTCTCCCTCTGGGCTTTGATACTGATGGTGACCTCCCCTCTTTGAGAGGCCAAAGCCAAGCTCACAAAGTTCTTTCTGTACAGTTCTTGGTTACCCTGGAAAAGGGTAAGGGTGAGTTACTCCAGGGGTGCCACATGAGGCACAACGCACTTCACTGTAAAGGCTTCATCCATGGCCACCCAGTCAGGCTGCAGCTCCAGGATCACTTGCTCTGGCAGCTCTCTAAGACAAAGAGGCAGGGCTTGATGAAAGAGAGCCACCTACCTCTCCAGAAAGGTGACTGCTACCCATAAACTATCTTCCTGTCAGCCTCTGGCTCTTCTGCCTATCAAAGGTGGTGAGAGCCATGGCCAAGAAATGTGACAGTTAAGGGAGGTCCTTTGCTTTGACTGTTGCTGCCATTCTGGAGAATTTTATCTCTTATCAGAGGTGCTTCAGAGACATGACCAGCTTTGGGAAGCCTCCTTAGCATCACACAAAAACTCCATCCTACTTGAGTTCTTTACCCATAGGGATCCCACCTATTCTTTTTCTTTTCTTTTCTTTTTTGGTACTCAGGATTGAACTCGGGACCTTATGCTTGCAAGGCAGGCGGTGGAACCACTGAGCTAAATCCCCGGCCCTATCCCACCTATTCTTAAACAGCTGTAACTTTGACAATGCTAGTTTTCCACTGAAAGATCCTCCTCACTCTCCCCAATAACTCAAAGCCTATCCATTCTTCAGAAGGGCAGCTCAGGGCCTTCTTTTTCATAGACTTTGCTAGTTATCCCAGTTCAAAAAGACTCTCCTTTCTCCAATCCCTATTTATGCTAAGACCTTGTAGCAAATAAATCAGCATTACTTTAGAAGTTAGCATTAGAAGTTAGATTTAGAAGTTAGCGTTATTAGCACCTGCTTCCTGTATTTGAGGGTATTCTCAAGCAGAGATCTCAGGATGCCCTTTACAGTCTACTAATAATATAAAACCAGGACCAGGGATTTAGCTCAGTGGTTCTGGCGCCTGCCTTGCAAGCACAAGGTCCCGAGTTCAATCCCTGGTACCAAAAAAAAAAAACCCCAAACAAACAGACAGACAAAAAAATAATAATATAAAACCCAGAAGGGGATAGAAGTAACTGACTCTAGAATCCTGACAGTATGACAAACATATTTATTAAGAGCCCCAATTCTCTCCCGTAAGAGAAATCCCTAATTTTTCCCTAAATAAATTTAGACACATTTCTGTTTCCCCACTCCTCCCATTCCTCCCCAACCCTCTACCCCACTCACGATACACAGTGACGTCAAGGCTTGTATCCTTTTGGATCCCTGCACAAGAAAAGAAGCACTGCAGGACAAGTTCTCTGTGACATCCTCCAGGAGAAACTCCTTCCACTGATGCCCTTTATCCACCTGGGTTTTCTTTAAGAAAGTCTCGATTCCACTGGGTCCAGGGTCTGCGCAGGTGGTACTGCAGTTGACCACTAGGGACTGTTCAAACCCCACAAGAGTCTGATTTGGCCAAACAGAATCCTCAAATAGATACTCTGTGGTCCCTGAAGTGAACACATATGCCAAAGACTCTGGTGAGGACCACCAGACCCGACGAAATACAGAGGCTGTTCTACATAATTTTAGGTTAGAGAGTAGGGAAACTGCCCTGAATAAAAAGGTTCAGGGGACTGGACAAGAAAAGACCTTTAATAAACAAGTGAGAGCCTTGATTCCACCACTATTCCTTTTATCCATCTTCTTCCTTCAGATCATTGCTTCACTATGGAATCAAAGGAATTGTTAAAATCATGCCTCGGAAATCATTCTCTTCATAAGCTTTCAGAATTCTTAGAAACTCCCCCAGGTCTGTCTACTGGGAATACTCATAGGGTTAGCAGACCCCTGGGCAAAAGCTTTTTTACTTATACCTTAAAACAGTGTTTCCTCTCAAATTATAGTTAAGGACCACTTTCACTAGAATCACCTGGAATGCTTGTACAACTGCAGATTCCAACTTCATCTCAGATTGAGTGGTTACAAATTTGTAAAGATGGAACCTGGAAACATGCCAGAGAACAAAACAAGCCTCCTGGGACCTTTCTACAAACCTAACTATGAGAAGCACTGGCTATGATTACTCATTTCCCATTGAATTTTCCATTTCTTCCATTTTGATTCAATGCTAAAGTAATGGATGATTTGGGATCCCTATAAGTTTAGTCTGTGTTATGGCTTGGGTCTTAAATGTCATCCAGAGGCCCATACACTAAAAGGCTTGGTCCTTAGCCTGTGGCTGTATTGAAAGGGAGTAGAAACTTTAGGAGATAAGGCTTAGAGAAAGGAAATTAGCTCATTGGGAGCATGCCATAGGGGATACTGGGACTCCATCCCCACTCTTTTTGCTTTCTGGTCACCATAAAGTAAGTGGCTTTGTTCTATCACAACTCTTGTCACAATGTTCTGCCTCACCATAGCCCCCAAAACAATGCGGTCTAGCAACCATGGACTGAAGCCTCTGAAACCATGAGCCAAAATAACCCTTCCCTCCTTTTAAGTTGATTTTCCTAGGTATTGTTCCCAGTAACCAAAAGCTAACTGAAGTCTATTAGAGAAATCTCATGGTGTGTGAGAGACGTATCAGATAGGTTTTTAGACATCTGATGTAGGTGAATGGCACAGTCTCCTGATGTCTTACCTACAGGTTCCCTTTAGCCAAACCATGTCTGTTACCCACTGCACATACCAAGTGCAAGTCCCCTCTGGGAATACACAACTCTTATAGCAATGTTACCGGCTAAAGGCTTCAGAGTCCCTTTCTTGCCATTAGAAACTCATTCATTGCAACTGAGCTATGGGCCCTGTTCTGTTACCCACTGTGGCTCATCATGTCGCAAAGAGTAGCAACAAAGTAAAAATATTCATGAGAAGAAAAAGATAAGACAGTTTGGGGACACCAGAAAGCCAAGTAGAGAAGGCAAATTTCCTAGGGAGAGTTGTCTCTGATTATTTATTAATTTGGTTATCCCAATTATAAGCCAAAAACATTTAAGGGTTCTGTGTCCATGTGAACTAATAAATAGAAATCTCTCCTAATGGGTCTGGATGAACTAATACTGAAGTGTCACCATACTCAGGACTTCCCATCCCTGTCCTCCCTGACCTGCCACCTGTGTTCCAGCACACATACTAAAGAAACCTTCCCAAACAGCCTCACCTGGGCAAGGAATCAAGGCCAGCAGGGCCCAGACACCAAACAGAAGCACTGTCATCCTTCAGAGAAAGGCCAAAAGCTAGAGAAAAAGAAAAGCAACAGTAGTGCTGGAGAAAGTGGAGAAAAAAAAAGACACAGAAAATTCTTCCTTTCTACTGTTAGGTCAGCCCCTTTCCTAGCACCTTATATAATCTGGAGAAACTACAGCAAGAACATCAGTAGGGTGGGTGTACTAAAAGTAGTTCTTGCATCTATTCATCTAAGTTTGGCCTATGCATATAGGAAAAAGACAGGGAAAATATGAAAAACAGTGAAGGGATATTTGAATAGTAAGATTACTCTTATTAAATAACTTCCATCTATTAGACTGAACCAACAGAAGGGTGTCAGCATGGAAACATGACAAATAGGTTGAGAGAGATAAAATCTGACAGTGTACAGTGGAAAATGGCCCCGAATCTAGAGAACACAGACACTAAAATTCTGTTCTCTTACATAAGGGAGAAATGTTTCATCAGGCTCCTCTTTAGGACTTTTGAAAATATCCCTCAAAACAATTCATTTTTTTAAAAATCTGCCTCCACATTTACCAAACAAACCTTGGATTGCTACTCTGGGTGAGTTAAGTCAAAAGTCTCTACTTCTCTGTTCACCATAAATCTATTCCTTGCTTCCTTTCAAAAGCCCATTAAAGCTTGGAATGATAGTGCACACCTATAATCCCAGCACTCTGGGAGGCTGAGGCAGGAGGATTGCAGGTTCAAGTCCACCCTGGGCAATTCAGTGATACCCTCTCTCAAAATTAATAATTTTTAAAAAGGTCTGGGGATGTAGTTCAGTGTGAAGGCCCTGAATTCAATCCCCACTCTTGGGAGGAAAAAAAGGGAAAAAAAACCCACTCAAGGTAATTTCTTCTACGAAAATTTGCTTTTTTCTTGTGATGCTGTTAGGTATTAAACTTTACTCTCTAATTCTGCTTGAATTTTCAAACACTGGGTTTTGTACAAGTCTATCTTCTATGCTAGTCTGAAAAGTTTTTTTTATCCTTTTTATACATGCATAAGATAACAGGCCTATCAAAATTTATACTTTTGCCGGGGATTTAGCTCAGTGGTTCTGCCGCCTTCCTCGAAAGTGCAAGGTCCCGAGTTTGAGCTCCGGTACCAAAAAAAAAAATTTATACTTTTAAGTGAATGTTACTTTTCAAGATAAGCACTTTAGGAGGCTTTGAGCTAATTCCAGAGATGACTATTATTCAAAATTTCTTTTGGAAGTTCTTTAGAACTGGTTTTTTTGGTACCAGGGATCGAACTCTGGACCTTACACTTGTGAGGCAGGGGGTGGCACCACTGCACTAAATCCCTGGCCCTAGAACTGGTTTTTAAACTATACAAAAAAGAAAACTATCTTTATAAAATGAATTCTTTCTTTTTACGGGGTGGAGTACTGGAGAATAAATCCAGTGCCTCACACATATTTGGCAAATGCTCTATCACTAAATTACAGTCCAAATTCTTTAATTTTTATTTTGAGACAGGGTCTTACTAGGTTCCCCAGACTGGATTTAAACTTGCAATTTTCCTGAATCAGCCTCCCAACTAGATGGGATTACAAGCATTCATCACTATGCCTAGCTAAATTATCCTACTACTCTTTGAACAAATATGATATTATTCAGTCACTTTATTTGCTAAACTTAGCTCTGCATTACATCCCTTTCCTGGGAAGATCTGTTATCACCGAAAATATTTAAATAAAGCACCCAGACTCTGAAGGATGTTTCAAAATCCAAGTGTTAAGTAACAACTTTGTTGGAAAAAGCACAAGAGCCCAGGGTGGGACTGCTTATATTCATACATTCTTTCTGTAATTATTTCTTTTTTGCAAACAATTATTGAGCAGCTACAATATGCCAAGCTTTTTGAAAGATGTAGCAGATAGTTTTGTCCTGTGACATAGGAATTCCTAGAAATTTGGTGGGGAAAAACAAACGTAAAAAAAATAATACTCATGTGCTAAGTGTTATAATAAAGGGAGGAGGAAATAAGTGAGGATTAAATGAGTTAGTTCCAAGTCAAGTATATCAATAAAATAACAATGTTCTAGCCAAGTGTGGTGGCGCATGCCTGTAATCTCAGCACTCCAGAGGCTGAAGCAGGAGGATCACCTCAAGTTTGAGGCCAGCCTGAACTACACAGTGAGACCCTGTCTCAAAAAACAAACAAACAAACAAAAAGTTCTAAATATTTTTCACACTGTACATAAGATTTAGAAAATATCACTTGTTCATATCTAATATTATTCTGGAAGTAGCATGGAAAGGGTAGAAGAAAATGGCTTTCCTACTACCAAAAGATACATGTAACATTCATTTAGCTGGTGTGTGTGTGTGTGTGTGTGTGTGTGTTTGTGTGTGTGTACATAGGGGATTGCTTTTTGGCAGGTTTTTTGGTTTGGTTTGGTTTTTTGGTGCTAGAGATTGAACCTAGGGATTTGTGTGTGCTAGGCAAGCACTCTACCGCTGAGCTATATCCCCAGCCCATGCTGTATAATATTTTTAAAAATACTAATCATGTAAATTTGCACACTGTATAATCCAAATTAACTTGAAGCCTATTCTATTTCAATAACATGTTGTCAATCATATCTTACCTAATAATTTCTAACATTTAGTAAACACATACTGTATTCCAGGCATTGAACTGTGTGCTTTACTTTCATTATCTCATACTAATACTGTGATTATCCCTAATTTTACAGGTGAGAAGAGAGAGGCTAAGAGAGAGAACCTAGCTTGCCTCTGATCACACAACTAAAAGGCAAACCCAAAGCCTGGTGTGGTGGTGCACACCTGTAATCCCAGCACGCTGGGAGGCTAAGGCAGGAGGACCACAAATTCCAGCCCAGCCTGGGCAGCTCTGTGACTTTAGGGAAACATTGTCTCAAAATTAAAAGAAAAAAAAATTTCCAGGAATGTAGCTCAGTGGCACAGCACTTGCCTGGCAAGCGCAAGGCCCTGAATTCAATTCCCAGTACAAAAAAAAAAAAATTTAATTTTTTTCTTTTAAAGAGCAGGGGATGTAGCTTAGTGTGAAGGTCCTGGGTTCAATCCTGGGGACAGGGGGCAAAGTCATGATGCAAATCTAGGCATTCTGACTGCAGGCCAATGCTTAGTCAGTTCTTCACTGTTGCTGTACTTTCTGTGAATCCAGACTACTTTTACTATAATGGGCCACAGTGTCACAAACAATTTTTCAGAGGTTAATCTGAGACCTCCTATTAATCTCTCTATGGTTGTTGACATTACCTTCAACAAAGTTGACCTTGGTGTGAATTTATCTTATGTCTATGATCTGCTTTTAGTCTTAGCTGAAACAAAGGTTTCCCACCTCTGATTACTATACACCAAAAGGGTTGGCCTTTCCTTGTAGTTGCTATGAGTAGATACCTATGCCTATAAATAGGTATAAGAAAGACATTAGGGACTGGCTGGGGAGTGGTGAGTGGAAATTCTTTTTGTTTTCGTACTATATACTGACACACTTTGTTTTAGGTTGTTTCATGCCCTTCTCTACACCTACTCACTATTCCCACAGCTCTGACCCTTCATCCTTGCAGGGGCAGGTTATCAGATTCTGAAACCTGAGATTTTATATTTTGTTAAGGAGAAAGAAAGTAGCATCCTGAGGGGAAACTATTTTGAAATTTTAAAAAATTCCTTTGGCTTATTCTGTAGACTACATCCTAAATTGAAGGATTAAACTGAAAGTCCATTCTTGGGTATTTGCACTGGACTTCATGTACAAGTCTGGGGTTCTCAGCTTCCACTTATATTCAAGAGTTTCTTATAAAGTCTTATAGTTTCTTATAAAAAGGAGTGCCCTTCGCACTGTCTCTTCCCACTGCGTGGGATTCACTCCCCTAACACTACCCAGTTCAATTATCTCTGCAATGAGACCTACCCTGGCAAGCCTTTGTTCAACCATCAGTGCCCACATCTTCAGTCTATGCTACTGTTTTCTTTTCTCATCACCCTGTACACACCCATGCTTAGTTGTTAGGCCTCTAATTGGTGTCTCTTTCCCTGTAAGCCTGTATGAGCCACCAGGGCAGGGACCTTTCTGATAGATTCCAAGTACCTAGAGTGGTTATAAGTGTTCAGCAACTACAACTGAAGGAAACTGATAAAATATGTACAAATACTTATGCGAAGAACTCTGCCCACCGCTTGGATGCAGGACCAAAGGCCAATTGTTGCCGAGGAAAGAGCTTCCGTCTACCTGGGAGAAGGCAGTATACACATGTGGCCATGAGGGTTTTTGAAGGAGGATGGTATTTAAAACATAAAAATATGTAGAGCTGGGAGTGGTGGCGCCTGCCTGCAATCCCAGCACCTGGGAGCTAGAGTTCGATCCCAGCCTGGACTATTTAGGGAGACCCTGGGAAGGGGAGGGAGGGGTCGGGAGGGGAGCTCTTCCGCGAGTGCTCCTCAGAGTTCACTAACGTGTGAACTGGTGAAGCCCGCCGTGAGCTAGGCCTCCACAGATTTGACCAAGAGAAGAAATCGCCATGAACCCAAGCAAACCAAACAGACCCTAAATCCTCACTGAGCAAGGGCTGTCTGCCTGTCCCTCGGTCTCGCCCGGCCGCTCTTCGCTTCTCTGGACACCACGCAAGTGGAGTCGCTCCTCAGCCTCACCAAGGTTCTCTGGAGCCAGCCACGCGCTCACCGTTTGGCCAGCACCGCCAGGCGGGGGCGCTCCAGCTAGGAGACTGTTCCTGATCTTCCTAGAAACTCACGACGTCTATGAGATATCTCAGCAGGGTTGGCTGAGACTAGCAGGGCAGGCAGAAAGCTAAAACAACAGAAGGGGTAAGTGGGGATGATAAACGTAGGAGAGGCGGTTCTGTGTGGCAGAGAGCTCATATTTGACTTATGGTAATCATTACTGTATAAAACAAAGTGAAAATAAAAGGAAAATGTTTTCCGCAGCGAATAATGCCTCTATAAAGAAAACAAGAGGTTGTCCTCCCCTATATATTTTCGTCTCGTGGTTCTGCCTGAACACAAGAGATGGCCCGCGCGCATGGTTCTGTGCAAGTGGCAGCGTTCTCGCCTTGGGCTGAGAGTCTTTGAGGGTTGTGAGGCTTGAGTTTCTTTTTCTCTGTCAAATTTCTCCCAGACCGGGGCGTGCTGACGCAGGCCTGTAATCGCAGTACTTTGGGAGGCTGAGGCAGGAGGATTGCAAATTCGAGCCAAGTTGGGCAATTTAGCAACTTACCAAGACCTTGTCTCAAAATGTAAAAGGGCTGGGCAGTACCACAAAACAAACAAACAAAAATAAACCAACAACAATAACAAAAACTCCCGGGATCACAAGCCATTCCTCCCCCATGAGATAGAAAATTGGTTTGGCCGGACTCAGGCAATACTTGAAAAGAGTTCTTTTTGTGCCACCTCCACTCTGTTCCTGTACCCTGCACTCCACGTACAATATTCATTTAGCAACCAGCTCTTTCTTCACTTTCCTACCAAGTGTACCTGCGCTCCTGCTCACCCTCATCCTGCTCAGGAGTTAACAGTGAAACCTTAAAAATGGGGATGAGAAAAGAGGCCATCGTCCTCTTGCATCCCTCCACCCTGTACCCTTTACTCAGCTTCCATCTCCAACGTCTCCTAAAGATCTCAGTTGAAGGTACTTTCTCAAGACATTTGGCTTGAGCCCAAATTGAGCCATTCTCATCCAGCATCTGTGGTGACACTTTGTGTCTTTGGCTTTTCCTCAGCCCTTGTCCTGAGCCTGAGCCATGGGCTGAGTACCTGGGTGCAGTGAAATTTGAAGATTTGGGAGCCCCCCCCCCCCCCGACAACTATGTGTATCCACTATCTCATGTAATATAACCTCCCGGGGAAGGAACAAGTTCAACTTCATTGTGTGGATAAGAGGACAGACCTAGAGAGACTTCACTATTCTCTATATGGGGTAGCAGGCAGACTTGCTAATGGTGGCAGTCTTGGTGTCCAGTGTAAGTTCTAAGAACTGTATTTCTTGACCTTTTATCCACCTCTAGATTATGAATGATACTTTTTCTTTCTTCTCCCCGCTTCGATAGGGGTCACTATTTTCCCCAAGCTAGCTCCAAACTCCTGGCCTTAAGAGTACCTCCTGCCTCAGCTTCCTGAGGAGCTGGGACTACAGGCACTTGTCAACGTCCCACCTGAGTGGTTTATCCTTAGGCTATCTCTGTTGGGTTTCTTGTATGGTGGTTTTTTGTTCTTGTTTTTTTGTGTATGTATGAGACAGGGTCTTGCTATGTAGTTCATCCTGGCCCAGGATGGCCTCAAACTCACGACAATCCTCCTGCCTCAGCCTCCCGAGTGCTGGGATTACAGGTGTGTGCCACCATGCCCAGCACTTGTATGGTACTTTTGCCATTGCTTTGTCTCTGTTTATATTGACAACTTGAGGAGAAAATTTAGGGTAAATATCCAGCAGTGCTCTGGCCAGACTCAAGCTAGCCCATCTCTTCCCAACTGTGTATGTAATGATATACATTGGTCACTGGAAAACAGCTGTGATGGGAAGTATTTATTTTATATCACTGAAATTGTCAAAGGTTCCACATTCAGGTTTTGTTTCAAGAACTGATAAGCATTTACTAGCACACCACTGTATATATCTAATTATTCATTGTTTTCTTTCTAGAATATAAGTGTTTGTTTGCCTTGTTTGTTGCTGTATCCTCAGCATCTAGAACAGTGCCTGGAGAGCATGCATTCAAATATTTAGGAAATGAATGACCACAGTCCATGATCTAACATCTTGATTTTCTTTGTAGAAGGACAACTCATGACTCCTTTGGAAGATCTTAGCTTTGTGACATCAATCTCTGTTGACTTTTCTGTTTTTAACTCTGCTTTTCTACCCCTTATCCAAAGGAACGAGGATTTGGGTCTGTCCAGAAACCACCACCTCTTCTGGCCAATGAGGCTGCCCATCACCCTGACCCTAGAGTCCTCTGTCAGAGGAGAATAGAGAAACTGCTTGTCAGAGACAGCCCTGAGCTCCTGCCAGCCTCAGACTGCTCAAAAGTGCAAGGTGGGGAGGAACCTTGTCACCAGTTCTCTAAAACACTGGTGGTGCTTCTTTTATTTATTTATGTATGTATGTATGTATTTATTTTGGTATCAGGGATTGAACTCAGGACCTTGTGCGCTTTCCAGGCAGGCAGTGACACCACTGAGCTAAATCCCCAGCCCGGTGCTGTTACTTTTACCTTTTCACAAAAGTTTCCAGTTGCTACCATTATAGAGGTTGTTTCTGACAGATTTTGGAGATTTCTGGGAAATTTTAATTTGGAACTTTTTATTTTATCTTCATGGCAATATTTTAAGAATTATTTGTGTATGTGATCATGTATTGTATACAGGTTAAATGCGGGCAGTTGATTGTCAGTTATATCTCAATACAGCTGTTTTTTGTTTGGTTAGTTTTTGGTCTTTTGAGATAGGGTCTTGCTATGTAATTCAGGCTGGGCTTGAACTATGTAGCCCAGGCTGGGCTCGAATTTACTGTGATCCTCCTGTCTCATACAGCTGGTTTTTTAAAAAGTCTTTATGGAAGTATTTAATATTCAGAAAGGTGGTTTTTTTTTTTCAGTATCAATAACCAAAATTTCACTTTCATGTGGGAAAGCTTTACTATTTTTAGAAATTTTTGTTTACCAGTTTCTTAATTTGTATATCACCTTATGTGTTTCTTCTAGCAAAATGTATTTGTGTTACAGTGCTCCTACTGCTTCCTAGTAAATTTCTTACTTTTCCTCACTTTTAGCATGTTTATTCTTTGTTTTGTTTTGGTCCTCCACAAACATATTCCTGGCTAATGCATATCAAATCTGAGCCAAGTTCATAATGTATTTCATAGTAACCCCTTCAAGCCATTCTCATTTCTCATTTGTGGTTTTGATGGTTTTATTCTTTTATGATGAACATTTCTTCAAATTGCTACAAATCAACATCCTAATCATTCCTTGTTGGACACCAAAATGTCTCCCTTTAATTTTGGGAGGATTTTTCAACTTCAAGTGATTTAAATTTTTTTTTTTTTTTTTTGAGACAGGGTCTCCTTATGTAGCCCAGGCTGGCCTTGAACTCCCAGCAATGCTCCTGCCTCAGCTTCCTGAGTGCTGAGATTACAGGCATGTGCCACCACGCCCAGCTTTTTTTTTTTTTTTTGGTGCTGGGCATCAAATCTAGGACCTCTCAGATGCTAGGCAAGAGTTCTACCATTGAGCTACACCCACAGCCACTTAAAACATCATTTTTTAAATTTTGTCAGATACACTTTTTATTTTTTTGAATTCCTCAGTGGCATATTAACCATATCTTTCATCTCTTAATGAAAAAGTTAAATTTCAAGATCTTTAAGGCTATTAAAATAATCCAATCTAATAAAAATAGCTGTCTCATGTTAAAAAAAAAACAAAAACGTTTTTAACTGGGTGTAGCATATGCCTGTAATCTCAATTACTCAGGAGGCTGTGGTAGGAGCCTGCTGTGAGGCCAGCCTGAACAATTTAGCAAGGCCCTGTCTAAAAACTTAAAAAAAATTTTTTTAAAGAAGTTGGAGGATTTACCTCAGTGGTAGAATGATTGCCTAGCTCATGTGGGCCCCTGGGTTCAGTCCCCACTACCACACACCCAAAAATAGTTTTTGCAAAGTTCTTATAAATTGGTCACTTGGTTAATTTTGGCAAATAGGCCTGGTGTGGCTGACCCATTTCTTTACGTGAAAGGTGTTTTCCTAGGGATGTGGAAAAATTGTTCCTTCAAATGAGTAATTGCTTTGGCAAAGGCAGTCATGATTGTGAGGCTCAGCTGCAGGAGCAGCTAGTTGAAATTTGTCCAAAAGAACAGAAACCCCAGCTAGAGAGCTGTCTTCTTTTGAAGCTCTTTTTTTTTTTTTTTTTGAGACAGGGTCTCACTCACTACATAGTTCGGGCTCACTAGGTAGCCCAGGCTGGGCTCAAACTCATGGCAATCCTGCCTCTCAGCCTCTCAAGTGCTGAGATTACAGGTGGGATTACAGGTGTGCACTACTACAACCAACTTACATCTCAATTTTGACTGCTTTACTCCGTGGCTGGCCTTCCCAAATCTTCCACTTCCTTGATCCCTCAAGATTTTTACCTGCTCTCTGTTCCTAGAGCTGTTAGCACCTCAGTGGCCACTTGTTTATAGATATTGAAGAGTCCAGGGCACCTTAACCGGAATTAGAACAGCTAGATGAGAGGTTAAAGTCGGGTGTTAGTATTCAGTGAATCAACCTTGGGCAGTCCTATCAGCAACTGGACTGAGGGAATAAACAAGGAAAAAATCCAGGAATCTAGGTGGGAGGTTGCAAATTAATTAGTCCCAGAGAGTGAGAGCATAGCACACAAGGATTTGGAGCCAGGCATTATGGCACATGCTTGTAATCCCAGCACTCAGGAGGCTGAGGCAGGAGCATCACTGAGTTCAAGGGCAACTTGGTCTACCTAGTGAGTTCAAGGCCAGCCTAAACTACATCATGAGACCCTGTCTCACACTTGCTCCCCTCCCCTCAAAAAAAAAAGAAAAATTAAGCCCTCAAGGACTTGGTAGCCCAAATTAACTGTTAAGGTTAAGCTGGTTTTAACCTGCTGGGGGAATGCATTATTGTTGTTCAGGACAAACTTGGAAGAGGGTTTTGGGGGTGAGAGGTGGAGTTAGCTGTTTTCAGAGTTGTTTCCCGAGGAGGCATTGTTTCTAAAAGGTCCTTGTCCTCCTGGAGTTCACACTGGAAGGTTTGTGAGTGGAGATGAATCACAAACAAAAGCCACAGCACAGTATCTATTCTTATAGAGAGGAATGAGTGCTGTGAAAAACAAAAATGACAAAAACATTTGGGGGGTGGGGATAGTAGGAAGTCATGGAAAATTCCAGAGGTGTTGGCCTTGAAGGATAAACTGATGCTTGCAGGGCAGAGAACTAGGGAAGAACAATTATTCACTTAATAAATATTTCCTGAATACTTAACTTTGTAACAAATACGGTTCTAGGTAGTGGGGACATAAGAGCAAATGAGACAAAGCCCCTGTCTTTGAGGGGTCAAAAGAAACCAGAGATATGAAAGGGCTTGGCATGTTTAGGGAAGGTGATGTCAGTGTGACTTGATAGAATACATGGGCCATTGGTAGAAAATAAAGCGTGCAAGGTAGGGTAAGGACAGATAATAAAGGGCCAGTTATGCCATGCTAAAACATTTAAGTGAACGCTCTTCTAATAAGTCATTGGTTTTTATTTATTTATTTTTAAATTCTGCATTGCTGGGGATTGAACCCAGTGCGTCACGATTGCTAGGTAAGCACTGAGCTTCAACCCTGGCCCTACCTTAGCTTTTAAACAATCCAGAGCTTTGGAACCTTTCTTTAAAGGAAATCTTGCATGGCCACTCAATATATAAAACAATAAAAGCACAGCTGCTTGGTCAAAGCAGGGATGGGGGTAGTGGCAGTGATACAAAATGAGTTTAAGGTCAGCAAGAGTCCAGTTCTGCAGAGCCTTACAAATTATGAGAGGGAGAGTTACCCTCAATTTAAGAGCAAGAGGGAACTGGGGAGATTTTAAGCAAGAGATTAACTGGACTTGAATTATATCTGCTTTATCTATTTGTATGTTTTGTGAGCCCGGGGACTGAATTAAGGGCATTGCACATGCTAGGCAAGCACTCCACCACTGAGCTATGCCCTCAGTCCAGTTTTATCTATTCTTAAATGCACATATTAGCATTTACCACTCTTTTTCCAGAGTAGTGGTTATTTACAAAGGAGGTTGTATCAAGTATCTGGGAAGCTTCATTTTTTTTGGTACCAGGGATTGAACTCAGGACCTTGCTCTTGCCAAGCAGGTGCAGTGCCACTGAGCTACATCCCCAGTGCAGGGAAGCTTATTTATTATTTTTTTTTAAGGAGACATTACCACAGATTTTTCAGAATTTAATAGGATATAGAAAGCATATTACAAAAATCTTTTTTGAAATAAATTTGACAACTTCTAAGAAGTACCTTGGAAGACAAATTAATGAAACTAACTCTGGAGGAAATATAAAATTTGAATAGCACCTATTAAAGAAAGTATATTCCTAGCTTGAAAACCTACCTATATGACAACAGCAGACTCATATACATTTTAACTGTTAAATTATATCAAACAATTAAAGCAGAAAAAAGAAGGAACACTTCTCCCCTCATTTTAGGAAATCAACATTGTGCTAATCCTAAAACTGGATAAGGATAATAGAAGAAAAAAGTATGAACATAGACAGAAATTTGTTCAACAAAACAAACTATTAGAAGTCAGATCTGGCAGGATGTAGAAAGTGGTTTTGTTATAGGGATGGCAGTGTTGGTTCAGCACTGGAAGATCCACCCCCAAAAGTCATCATTTTAACAGAGGAAAGGAAAAAGCCCTATGATCCTGTCACTAGTTGGAGAAAAAGTATTGGACTTAATTCTACAGCTGTTCAAGGTAAAAGCTATCAGGAGACTAGAAGTAGAACAGAACCTTCTCAACAGATTAAAGACATGTATTCCATACTTTCAGTGAGAACACCTTATATGAATGGAGAAGATACAATGCTTTCTCCTTAAGGTGGGGAACAAGGGCAGATACGCTTACTCTTTATCTGTCCATTAAACTTTGAAATCGAGGCCCAACCAAAATAGTCTGGCAATAAAATGACACAACTAGGATAGGACTGGCAAGGTAGAAGCAAAATCTTCATATGTAGATGAAATGATCATCTACAGAGAAAATACTAAGAAATATCTAGGAGCCCCTAGAACTTGTATTTGAATTTAGCAGGATTAGAAAACACAAGGTATATATAAAAATTCAAGTCTGTGTATACTTGCTATAAATGAAGAATTGGATATTGAAATTTAAAAGATATGTAGGAGTACAAAGGACCTAGAAAAGTTAAAAAAAATCAACAGTGTTGGAAGATGTTTATTACCCAATTTTAAGACTTCTTCTAAAGCTACAGTAATCAAGGCAGTGTTGGTGTAAGGAAAGACATATAGATCATTTGAATAAAACAGAGAATCTAGAAATAGAACCACACATATATAGTCCACTGAGTTTTGAAAGATTATTTAACATTAGCATTTTATAGAATATAAACTCAATTCAAGAGCCGAGGAAGAGATAGTGTTTTCAGCAAATGGCACTAGAACACCTGGTATCTGTATATAAAAAATTAACCTCAACTCCATTTCCATACATGAAAATAACTTGAAAGGGATCTAAGAACCTAAATATGAAAGCCTAAAAGTATAAAACTTTAAGAAGAAATTATAAGGGAAAGTTTATGAATTCAGGGTAGGCAAGAACTACCTAGGATACAAAAAACATGTATAAAAGAAAAAAATTGATAAATGAGATTCCATCAAAATTTAGAACTTTAAATGACATCATTAAAATGAAAAGTAGTCCTTAAACAGACCATATTTACAATGCATATAACCTATGACCAGAATATATAAAGAACTCTTACAGCTAATTAATAGACAACCCAATTAAAAAGTAGACATAAGATGATAGCCAGTATAGCACAAGGAAAGGTGTGCAACTCTAGAATCAGAAAAATACTAATCAGTACAATAACAAGATTGAATTATACACTCATTAGGGAGATGAAGTTAAAAGTTTTTATAAGCCTTGTCATGACTTTTTCTTTTTGTTGGATTCTCCCCCTTTGCGTTTAATTTGTCACACCCAATGGATTCATTCTGCTGGGTTTCCTGGGGTTGTGATCCTCATTGTTTTTTCCTAAGGTATTGTCTAAAATTTTTTGGAGTGCCGGTTTGGTATTCATGAAGTTCCTGAGGTGCTCTTTATCATGAAAGTATCTTATTTCTCCATCAATTTTGAAAGATAGTTTTGCAGGGTACATCAATCTGGGTTGGAGGCTGTTTTCCTTTAGGGCTTGAAATACATCACTCCAAGCTCTTCTTGCCTTGAGGGTATGCATTGAGAAGTCTGCTGTGATTTCTTTTCTCTCACTGCTTGTAGAATTTTATTCTTCTCTTGGATTTCTGGAATCCTAACTATTATATGCCTATGTGTAGATTTTTTTTGATCAAGTCTAGCTGGAGTCCTATATGCCTCACTTATCTGTATGTCAAGTTCTTTTCCCCTCCTTGGGAAGTTTTCTGCCATCACTTCTGAGAAGTTTTTTTATGTCATCTGCACTCTCTCCTCTCTCTTCATTGACTCCAATCAGTCTTATTTATTCTTCTTTGCATCGTCTAGCAGGTGCTGGATTGATTTCTCATGTTCTCTTACAATTTTAAAGCAATTTTTCTTTTCCTGGTCACTAATTGCAATCTTATCTTCTATATCTGAAATTCTATCCTCACACTGGCTCATTCTGCTGTGTAGACTTTCAAAGGAGTTTTTAATCTCCTGGAAATCTGTTTGCATCTGTCTTATGGATTCCATTTGTTTCCTATGTTGGGATTCCATCATGTTCCTCAGATCCTCTATTTTTTTATCTGTGTCCTCTCTAGATTTATTAATCATGTCTTACACTATGAGCACAATCTTTGCTGTTATCTAAGAAATTATTTCTGATTTCATTTTTCCCAGATCCTCTTTTGTTGCCAGTTCAGAGAGTGCAGGTGGTTGAGTATCAGATTGTTCCATCTCACTTCCCTTTGGGGTTGCTGCAGGTGATCCAGAAGTCTGTTTTTGAGGCTTGTTTATGTGTCTTCTCATTTCCACGGGGCGTGGTGGGGGGGTGCTTCTGGTGTCCGTGAGGCCTAGCTTCTCTGCCCTAGGAGCATAGGATGGTGGCGGGAGAGCTTCCTTCCGGGTGCTGGGACCAGCTCACCTTCTCTGCCCTAGGAGCCTGGGATGGCAGTGGGGGAGCTTCCTTCCGAGTGCTGGCACTGGCTCACCTTCTCTGCTCTTCTCTGCCCGGGAAGCTTATTTTTTAAAGTACAACACTGGGAGCCGGAGATTATGGCCAACATCTGCAATTCCAACTCTGTGGGATGCTAACGCAGGAGGATTACAAGTTCAAGGCCAGCCTGGACAACTTAGCTAGACCCTGTCTCAAAATTTTAAAAGGGCTGGGGATGTAGCTCAGTGTGAAGACCCTGGGCTTATTTCTCAGTACTGCCGTACTGTAATTCATACATACATTCAGACAGAGACACAGACATACACACACACATAGACACACTGGGAGCCACTGGATGGAGGAAGGGCTAGCAGGCAACTTTTTGGAATAGCTCCCAGGAGGATTCCAATTTTCCACTGCCCCTAGCACTTCCTGGAGAACCACTGTAGCTTTAGAAGCTTGAAAGGGTTGAAATTGAAGGGTTAAATTGATTTTAACTATCTATCTCACAAGGGTGGGGAGGGGTCATAATTTACAGTTAACTAACAATTTCAGTGGACTATATCATAACCAACTTTTAGCAAGAATGGAGAGAGGGATTCTCGAGAATAATAAGAGGAAAGCAGCTGCAGCAGGGAACTATAGAGGTACAGGTGAAAAGTAATTCCTAAGGGCTAGCGTTTTAGCTTAGTGGTTCCACCGCCTGGCTCATAAGCACAAGGTCCTGAGTTCACTCCCCGGTACCAAAAAAAAAAAAAAAAATCCCAAAAAACCAATTCCTAAAAAGGATTCAAGGACTGTGTTATACACTACCTGGGGTGCTATGGGAGAAGGAGGGAAGCAATCAACTGGCTGGAGATGAAAACATAAAGCAGAGGATTTTTATAGTGAAAAGAAGAATCTCTTGGCTACTGAAAAGTGTGGTCTACTCATAGTACCCCTTGGGAGCTTGTTAGAAACATAGAAACTTGGGGTCTTGCTCCCACTTACTAAACCATAAACTGCATTTTTAATAAGAACTTCCGGTGGCTTTTTTTTTTTTTTTCATTCAAGCTTAGGAAGCACTGATCTGTACCATGGGGAGCAGACCCTACACCACCAGAGGTCCCTATCACAGCTGAACCATTTTATGTTGAATTTCTGATACAGGGCAGTAGTTTCTGAAAAGGTACTGAATATTTGAAAATTAACTAGACAAAGAATTACAAGATCTTTCATTATGCGAATTTTCTTCGCCTAAAAAAAAAAAATTCCAGTGGAGCAAAATACTAGGCTTCCTTAAGTGAGGCAGAGCCATCTTAAAAAAATGTGTGATAAGAACTCAGCGCTGGGCCAAGTCAACCGTTCACACAGCAGGATCCAGTCTGGAGACGCCCCATGATCCTTGGCAGCTCCGAGCAATTAGGATATTTTTTGGTTTTTTTTCTTTGAGACCAGGTCTCGCTGCATAGCCCAGGCTGGCCGCGAACTCATGGCGATCCTCCTACCTCAGCCTCCTGTGTGCTGGGGTCACAGGCGTGCACCACCACACCCGGCTAGGATGGGCTTTTAAAGAAAGTCCAGTTGGCAGCTGTTCTGCCCCAGAGCCGTTCTAAGTAGTCTTTAACTCTGGAAATGAAGACTTGACAAAACTACTTCCCGGGAGTACAATATAGCCGTGTACGACTGACGCGGCTACAACCAGGAGACAGCAGCAACTCCTCATCCACGGTAGCTATCCCAGATGACTTTCGACCTCTGACCCAGCGCCTTTCTCGTCGCTTCCGCTGCGGCTTCCGCTCCCGCCCCTCCGACGAAAGGCGGACCCAAGGGGGTGGGCGGGGGCTCTGATGCCGGCGGTTAGGGGCGGGCCCCTCTGGGGGCGGGGTTTGAGAGGGCATTCTCCATTGGGCTGCTGGATAGGGGCAGGGCCTAAAGTTGGGCGTGGGGGGGGGGAGTTGTTAGCCACCCCTGGGCTACTGGCCCGCTAGGCTCAACCTGCGGAGGCCGGCGGCGGCAGGCGGGCCCGTAGTAGATCCCGGATCCCGAATCGCCTAGCTTTGGAGCGGAATCAGGGTCTGCCCTGTTTTAAAGCGGATCAGCGAGGGGCTTTCGAATTTAGGGTTAGGAAATCCCGGAACTCGGATTAACAAACCCCGGAACCCGGGATTAAGATCGGAAAGTCCCGGATCGCGGAGCACAGCGCTCGGGGCTGACTCGAAGCGGAGCCCGGATCGCTGCACCGCGGGACGGGACGGAACGATGTCTGGCCGTGGCGCGGGCGGGTTCCCGCTGCCCCCGTTGAGCCCCGGCGGCGGCGCCGTTGCCGCTGCCCTAGGAGCGCCGCCTCCCCCAGCGGGACCCGGAATGTTGCCTGGTCCGGCGCTCCGGGGCCCGGGCCCCGCTGGAGGCGTGGGGGTCCCTGGGGCCGCCGCCTTCCGCCCCATGGGCCCCGCGGGTCCCGCGGCGCAGTACCAGGTGAGGAGGGCGGGCAGGCGGCGCCGCGGGGCCTCGAGAGAGGGCCCTGGAGGAGCCGGTGGAGGGTCAGGCCGGGGGCCCTCGGGTTGCGGCCAGGGGCCAGAGTTTGGGGAAAGGGTGAAAGGGACTGCGGTGTGGAAGCAGTTGGGAGTGACCTGGAGCTTCTTGGCACGGAGATTCTGAGTGAGAGATGGGAGCGTCATGGGGTGGAGGGCTAATAAATTGTGGGCGCACGGGTTGAGAAGCCTGGCCCAGTTCCTAGGGTGGAGGTTCTTGGGAGGGGATGAGAAAGTTTTGGAAAGGGTTTTACTGAGAAAGCAGGGTTACCCTGGACTGGCCTCCTTCCCATTCCAAGTCTGCCCTGTTTTTTGGTGGGGTTTTTTTTTTTTCTAGTTGGAAATTGGCAGATTTCTAGCATGTTTGAGATGGCTCCCAGCTGCTAGTGAGGAGGAAGGAGGCCTGGTGTCCCACAGCATGGTCAGGCCCAGGAGCCTTGGCCGGAATGAATCCAGGTTAGATCAGACAGTGGTGCCCAGGCCTGAGCAAGGCCCAGCCCAGTAACAGACCACTCTTATCCTGAGCCTTCTGCTTAATGTCAGTGTGCAGAAGTTGAATCTGGAGGAGCTGAACGGAACACAGTGGCTCCACCGAGCCCTGCTAGTTCTGGGACTGGAGGAGTCTGCGTTTGCAGGGGGTTGCTTCAAAGAGTACTATTCTGACCCCTCAGGCTTCAAAGAAGAGAATGTCTCAGGTTGCAGCTTCAAAGGACATTGAGAGGCAGAGACTTGATCCTTGTGGTTATTGTGTGAGGAACTCTTGACTGTTGCTGGATCTCCTCAGTCACCCAATGTGTTCTTTGAGGCTTTCCCCAGTATGCTTGGGAATTGTGACTGACCTTTTTCCAGCCCCCTTTCCACTTTATTTAGCTTCCAAGTTCTGACAACACCATATGCCAGCCCATGTGCCTGAGCCTTTGGGCTGGGCTTCTTGCTAATGTCCCAAGGTGTGTGTGTTGTTGTTTTCTCTTGTTCTCCCCTGGCATGCCCAGGTAGAGGTTCCAGAAATGTGTCCTCATGGAATACCAGGACCCCTGAACCCTCATTTTCTAAGGAGATGATTACTTGGGGATACTGATTTTTTCCCCATACTCCTCATTCCCCTCCTTCCTGAAAGAAAACAAGGGGGTTTTGAGTATGAGAAGAGAAAGACCTAAGGTTCCAGCCTGGGTCCATCTTTCCCATCATGCTTTCTCCCTTGGGGATCCTGGGACCAGGGTGTTGGTGAGGGGTCCTTGCATCAGTTACTCCAGTCCTTGGGTTGGTTACCAGAGACCTTCTGAGAGCTTCTTGTTGGCATTTTGGTCTTGGGGGACCTGGAACCAACAGAAGCCTCTCCAGTTCCCTTGGCATGCTACCCAAAGAAAAGGTGCCCTTGGGAAAGCCCCTTCAGGCATGGATTCCACAGTTTCTTAGGGAGTGGCCTTGCTGTGGCAAAGCCAAACTGGCCGGCTAGATAGCCCTGGGGAAGCAGAAGATGATGGCTCTGAGCCCTGGCGTCCCATCCCTCCAGCTTCTCATCATCTTCATCTCCTCCCCCCTTCTCCTTCCTCCAGAAAGGGGCAGAAGAGATGGATGGGAGGAATAACCAGCTAACTTGGCTTGAGTTTGAGGGAGATCCTGCCTCCCCTCTTTCAAGTTCAATTGTATGACTTCCAGGAGAAAGACTTAAGATCTGGGCAACAAAGGGGTTCCTGCCTGTTAAGGATCATGAGATGAGCAGGAAGAACAAGGATTTGAGGACCCAAGCTGGACAAATAGGGGACCCTGGGATTTGAACTGTAAGCAGTTGAAAAAAGTGAAGTGATGGTCCATCTCCTTCCAGAGGGTGGCTCTAGCTGTTGGATCACGGTCAACTGAGGACCTTAAAAAAAGCAACATCAAAAACAAAACAAAATGAACAAAAACACAGATTGCTGTGTTCACTTTAGATGTTCAAAATACTTTCTACCCATGGGGTGGAGGAGTATAGTCTCCAACGAAGGCCTTCAAGCCCAGTTACCAGGAACATTAGGGCCACAGGATTTGGGGTAGGGCATGGGCATGCTCACCTGAACCCTAGATTCCTCACTTAACTTGGGTCCTTGTGCTTGCGAGGCAAGTGGCAGAACCACTGAGCTAAATCCCCGGCCCCTAGATTCCTCACTTTGATGCAGCAGCAGCAGCCGCAGCAGCAAGCCCAGCCTCCATCCTGCTGTCCTGAGAGGAGAGTGGTAGGGTCAAACTTAGAATATAGGCTGGTGCTGGGCCTAGGAGAGGAGGTCGCTGAACCTTCTGGGTTTCGAAGGTTTGAGCCAGTCTTACGCAGCCCTGCTGCAGGCAGGAGGCTGAGAGTTTGGGGCATTGGATTTTTTTCCCCTTTTCTTTTCTACTCCTGAGTTGTTTTTTTAAAGGAGGAGGAGTTACTGGTGCTTCAAAGCCCAGGTGTAGAGCTTGGCAATGTTCAGCCCAACCTGATGAACTGTAGCAACCTTCCCCTCGGACCCTGAGTGAACTGGGGGCCAAGAGCAGGGGAAGTCTGAAGCAGATGTCTGGGTGGGACCTATTCTAGGTCTTGCTTCTGTTTTTGGATTTCCTGTTGCCTGAGCACCTGCCCTGGAGGTCTGGGTGGTACTGCAGGTTGTGTGAGTTAGCTTCTTGGGGACCACAGGGCTGTAGTTCACACTCAGCAGTTCTTCCCTTTGTCTCAGGCACTGGGAAACACTTAAGTCAGAGATGTCTGGTTGAGGCTTACAGCTTGGACCACACTGAATTTTTTTCCCCTTTCTGTAATCTTGGCCATGGCTCATTAAGGCAAAGAAACTGGCTGTCTTTTGTCTTTCAGCAGCCTTAATGAATCTTTTCCTGATGGGGAGAAACTTGTGGCAGGACTCCCAAGGTCCCAAGGCTCCTCACTTTTAACTGCTCATTCTCCAGATGCTTCCCTACTGACCTACTCCTTCTGTCCCCTTTCCCCCTTCTCAGTCATGTTTCTCTCAGTGTCTGCATCTGGTCATGAATCTGACCCTTTGTGTGGGAAACATGGGCTTGGTACTAGATGAAGAGGTGGGAGAGAGACTCATCTCCAGGATGCTGGGATGGGAGAGGGTCCTTTGATTTGGTGCAAGTCTCCACCCAGCTTGGCTTAGTTGGCTGGTTGTGCTGGTTGCATAATCTGGGCCCTGGGGCCAGCCCTGTGAAGCTGCCAGGGACAGTGTGTGCGAGGCAAAGCTGCCAAACAGGCCTTGCAGGCAACAGCCATAGGAAGGGGGTTGGGGTGCAGAGGTTATTCCCAAATGGCCTTCACAAAAATATTGGGGAGCTGATCCTTGGGCGGGAAATCTTTCTTTAGAAAAAGACTTTTTAAAAAATTTATTTTTATTACCCAGGTTGCTGAGGGCAGACTCTCTGCAACTTGCATCTCAGGATAATTTTATCCTCATTCTCCAGTTTGGAATGTCTAGCAGTGGTGGCAAACTGGCTCTTTGTTATCAGTGAAAGCTCTAAAGGGTTCACCATCACTGGCCTAGGGTTAAGTTGAGCCAGCACATGCCCCACTGCCAGGTGGTGCCTGGACCACAGGCAGAGTTCAGATGTTTACCACTGTCTCACAGGCCACCCAGGAACCCATAGCTTCCCTTGTGGAGTCTTCTGCCATAGGAGTAGGGGTGCAGCAGTAGGGAGATGAGAAAAGGGTCCAGTTCTGATTGTAGATAGGGGACATATGGTGACCAGATGGTCTCTGTGCTCTGCCTCATGCCACCCCCACTAGTTGGGATCATGTTACAGTTGCTCGTTTGGGGTGTTGCTGCCTGATGGGCTTGGCAGACTAGCAAGTACCTCTCTCCCTCAGTCACACCACCAGGCTGGTACCAGGGGATGGCACTGGGGCTCTGCCTGCTTGTATCTTACAACCCTCTGCTGGCTATGACATTGGTCCCAGGCCTCACTTGTACTGTGCTTCTCTCTGGAGATGGGCTAAGGAGAAGTGAGTACTTGGTGGAACCATCAAAGGCTTCAAGAATGCCTCAAAGCTGCTGGTCTCAAGAAATGGAGAACAGCATGTCAGGGCTGGAAGGCAGTGATAGATCCGGAAGAACTGCACAGGCCCTTCCTTCCTTCAGCCGGCAGGGCCCTCCCACCCCTGGGCCCTGGCAGCCTCATTAGCTGGCACTGCTGCCCGGGCGGTTGCAGGGGTGGGGCAGGTGTAGGTTACGCTCTGTGTTCAAGAAGCTGCTCCCCTTTGTTCCCAACGTCCAGAGCTGCTCAAGCTTGGGTCTGCCTGAGGAGAGGGATGGAGGGCATGGGCTATGGGCCCTGTAGGATCCTGCCATTGACCTATGCACCCCCACTGGCTCACTTCCCCCAGCGGCCTGGCATGTCGCCAGGGAACCGGATGCCCATGGCTGGCTTGCAAGTGGGACCCCCTACTGGCTCCCCATTTGGCACAGCTGTTCCATTGCGACCTGGCATGCCACCCACCATGATGGATCCATTCCGAAAACGCCTGCTTGTGCCCCAGGCCCAGCCACCGATCCCTGCCCAGCGCCGGGGGTAAGGCATCCCTTTCTTGCACTCTGTCTAGCCTAGCTCTGGTGGAAACAGGTTTGCTTCTAGCTAAGAGCTTTGATGATAGAGTGAGACTTGGGTCTGTGCAAGGTTATGGGAACTGGAGGGGGGGGGGGGTTGAGTGTCCTTTGGACCATTAATATCTTAAATGGTTTTCTGTCCGCTGCAGGCTAAAGAGGAGGAAGATGGCAGATAAGGTTCTACCTCAGCGAGTGAGTGTGTTGGGAGGGAGGCTGAATCAATATCTAGCTGGCCAGGGTGGAAAGCTGTCGCCCCCAGCCCTGGGATGGGAAGGAACTGAGCCAGAGCTGTGTGAAGCAAGCTGCTGAATTCCTTCTTCCATAGATTCGGGAACTTGTCCCGGAGTCTCAGGCATACATGGATCTCTTGGCTTTTGAGCGGAAGCTGGACCAGACCATTGCTCGCAAGCGGATGGAAATCCAGGAGGCCATCAAAAAGCCTCTGACGGTATGTGCAGCCCTGACCACCTGGCCTTCTCAGACTTTGCTGCCCCTCCCTGGCTTTGTTTTCCATGGCTTTGTTTTCTGCATTGGGTTAGAGGAGCATTTTTCACATGTAGGATACAGCCTATTAGAGCATCAAGTCAATTTCATGTGTTTGGGCCAGCGTATTTTTTTTTTCAGTTAAAAAATTTTTTTTATTGGTACATTTTATTGTATTGTATTGTATTGTATTCTCGGTACCAGGGATGAAACTCAGGACCTTGTGCCTGCCTGGCAGGCGCGGCACCACTGAGTTACATCCCCGGTCCTATTGGTACATTTTAGATATATATAATGATAACATTCATCATAGGGAATTTACATCTGCACATGATATATCCTGCCTCTTTTTTTCCCATCCCCCCTCAAGCCTCTCCTACCCTCCCTATATGCAAAAGCTTTGCTTCCATTTTTTCCTTCTATTTTCACTTTTTTTCCCCTCTTCCTTCCTTTCTCCCTTCCCGCCTCCCTTGTTCCCTTTCCCATTTGAACATTTTCTTCCCATTTCTCAGTGTCTACTACACATTTTAGTCCTTATTTCCACTTTCAGGTTCTCACAACAGAGAAACAATGTGGTATTTTTTTGTTTTTGGTTTTGGTTTTTTTGCAGTACAGGAATCAAACTCAGGAACTTGTGTTTGCCAGGCAGGCGTGATGCCACTGATCTAAATCCCTGGCCCACAATGCGGTATTTAAACATGTGTGTCTGATTTATTTCACTTAAGAGTATGGTCTCAAAGTGCATCCATTTAGCTAGAACTGTCTCAAGATAATCCTTTCTGGTAGAGTAGTACTCCATTGTATAAAAAAAACCCATTTTCTTTATCCATTCATTAGTTGATGGGCATTTGGGCTGTTTCCCAGATTTAGCTATTACAAAGTGTGCTGCTATAAACAATGGTATGTATATATCACTGTGGTTATGATGCTTTTAATTCTTTGAGGAAGATATCAAATTAAAGTGAATACCTGGGTCAAATGGAACCTCTAGTTTTAGTTTTTTTGGGGGAGAGGTACTGGGGAACGAACTCAGGACCTTGCGCTTGCAAGGCAGGTGGGTGCCACTGAGCTAAATCCCAACCCTAGTTTTAGTTTTTTGAGAAATCTCCACACTGATTTCCACAGTGGTTGTACTAGTCTACACTCTCACCAACAGTGGAGGAGGGTTCCTTTTTCCCCACAGCCCTGCCAGCATTTGTTATTGGTTAATTTCTTGATAATGGCCATTCTTTCTGTAGTGAGATGGAATCTCAGCATTATTTTTTTTTTCCAGTACTGGGGATTGAACTCAGTACCTTGCACTTATGAGGCAGGTTTGGTGCCACAGCTAAATCCCTGGTCTCAGTGTTATTTTAATTTGCATCTCTCAAATGACCAGTGATGTGGATTTTTTGGGGAGGATACCAGGGATCAAACTTGGGACCTTGTGCTTGTGAGGCAGGTGGCAGAGCCACTGAGCTAAATCCCCGGCCCTGGAATATTTTTTCATATATTTATTTGCCATTTCTACCTCTTCATCTGAGAAGTGTCTATTCACTTCAGATGCCCATTTTTGGATTGAGTCTTTAAATTGGGGGGGGGGGTGTCTGTTTTTTTGTTGTTGTTGTTCTGTGTTCTAGATATTACTCTTTTGTCTGAGGAAGAGCTGGCAAAATTTTTTTGTCACTCTGTGAGTTGTCTCTTCACTCTGGTGGTTTCTTTTGCTGTGCAAAACCTTTCCAATAAGATGAGATCCAGTTGTTTGACTCTTTGTGATATTTCCTTTACTATCAGGGTTTTATTCATAAAGTCTTTGCCTACACTAAAGTCTTCAAGCGTTCTACCTATTGTATCTTCCAGCAGATTTAGTGTTTCTGTTTTAATATTTAGATCTTTGATCCATTTCAATTTTATTTTTTTAGGGGGGGTACCGGGGATCGAACACGGGACCTTGTGGTTGAGAGGCAGGCACCCAGACCACTGAGCTAAATCCATGACCCCTATCCATTTCAATTTTAGTGTAGTGCATGGTGAAAGATACAGGTCTAGTTTTAGTCTTTGGCATGTGGAAAGCCAGGTTTTCCAGCACCATTTATTGAAAAGGCTATCTTTCTTCCAGTAAAGCCTTTTTTTTTTTTTTTTGCCAGTACCATGCTACTTTTTCACAGTAGCTTTGTAGTATAATTTCAAGTCAGGGATTGGGCCAGGATGTTTCATTTTTTGGTTATTTTGAGACAGGGCTCTGCTGTGTAGCTCAGGTTGGGCTTGAACTCACTACGTAATCCAGGCTGGCCTTGAACTCATGGCAATTCTCCTGCCTCAGCTTCCCAAGTGCTGGGATTACTGGCTTGCATCACCATCCCCAGTGAGCATGTTTTAAATGAATATAGAACAGTAGGAAATATTTCACAGTAGTAAAGTACCAACCATTGTAGTGATGGTATTATCTTATGAAATTGTTGTTTCAGATGTATATGAGGACCCTGGGTGATGATTGAAAATGTAAATCTTAGCCAGATGTGGTGACATTTGCCCATAATCCTAGTACTCTGGGAGGCTGAGGCAGGAGGATTGAAAGTTCAAGGCCAGTCTGGACAACTTGGTGACTTCTCGAGCCCTCATCTCAAAAAATAAAAAAAGGCCAAGGATATAACTTACTGTAAAGGCCCTGACTTCAATTCCTTGTACAGGAGGAGATGGGGTGAGTGGATGATAAATAAATCATGATCATGGTCAAAAGTTTGGAAGCTGCCAGACAGGGTAAAGGTTCTTCTTTCCCATCTTTAAAGAAGCTTTCTCATTTCTGTTCTTTTTAAAATAATAATCTAAGGGCCGGGGATTTAACTCAGTGGTGCTGCCGCCTGCTTTGCAAGCGCAAGGTCCTGAATTCAATCTCCGGTATGAAAAAAAAAAAAGTAAAATAATAATCTAGTGCTCACTTCAGCAGGACATATACAAATATAATCTAGAATAGTCTCCTGAGTGGTGAAGACTTTCTAGAAGACCGACCAGGGTTATCTTGGGGACCATTGTAGGTGCTTGGGTTACATTTAAAATATAAGCTGGAGAGTTCCCCTCTGACCCTGCCTTCCCACAGTGCTGGGGCTGGAACCTAGGGTCTCATGCTTGCTAGGGAAATTCCACACCCCAGCCCTAGTGTCTTCGGGATTGGCTTGACAACACCCTGTATATATGTATGTATGTATGTACCCTGTATGTACCTGGTTCCAGTGTGTTGGGATTGTCATTTATACATCTCCTTTCACCATAAAACTATGAGTTCCTTGAAGGCTCGGACTAGAATTTACTACTTCCAATTTCCAGTACCTAACAAGGTGCTTAGCCGAGATAGCACTCAATAATTGATTGTTGAATGAGTTGAAATGGGAAGACTGGGTAGTGGGTTTTTTTGTTTTTTGTTTTTTTGGTACCGGGTAATGAACTCAGGACCTCGAGCTTGCCAGGCAGGTGCTGTGCTGCTGAGCTAAATCCCTGGCCATGGGTGGTGATTTTCAGCATGTTGGTCACCTCTGTTTGATTTTTTTTAGCAAAAGCGAAAGCTTCGAATCTACATTTCCAATACGTTCAGTCCCAGCAAGGCAGAAGGTGATAGTGCAGGAACTGCAGGGACCCCTGGAGGAACCCCAGCAGGGGACAAAGTGGCTTCCTGGGAACTCCGCGTGGAGGGCAAACTGCTAGATGATGTGAGTTGGGGAGGGAGGTATCTGGAGGAGAAGTGGCCTGTGTGGGTTAAGATTGGGGCCAGACATGGGCACTCGCAGAGAAGTCCTGTCATAGGGAGAGGGCACAGTTCTAGGTATTTTTTGATTGGAAGTGCTGGGGATTGACCAGGGCCCCATGCATGCTAGCTAGTACTCCACCACTGAGCTACATACACCCCAGTACCAGGTTGAAGATGTATAGTTACTACAGCTTTCCTGCAGATGGCAATCAAGTATCTTGAAGTTACTCACTGGGTGGCAGAGGGTGGGGGGTCCATCAAGGGTTTCTCCCTGTCCCAGTCTCTCATTTTTGCCCATTGTCTGCTTCTTTGGAGTGCAAGGCTCCTCAGTGTCCTGAGCTCAAGGGTTGGAACAGTGCTCCTTTTTTGGGTTTAACAGTTGAGAATGCAGAAGCATCCCTATCTCACACCCCTTTCCATTCACAGCCTAGCAAACAGAAGAGAAAGTTTTCTTCATTCTTCAAGAGCCTTGTCATTGAGTTGGACAAGGAATTGTATGGGCCTGACAATCACTTGGTGGAGGTGAGAGTGGCTGTAGGGCCCTCGGGTGACCAAGGCACCTGAAGTCACTAAGCTAAGCCCCTTGGGTGGAGTAATGGCCTTGGTCCCCTAGGGGCCTACCCATTTGGTGATAAGCTGTTTCCTTCCTCCCTGCCAGTGGCACCGGATGCCCACCACTCAGGAGACAGATGGCTTCCAGGTGAAACGGCCAGGAGACCTCAATGTCAAGTGCACACTCCTGCTCATGCTGGATCATCAGGTGACAGATACCTTGGATCATGTCTGGGGCCACAGGGACTGGTCAGGAGGAGGGGAATAGGTTCCTATAAACCCTTCCTGTTCCTGCAGTTCTTCTCCTTTGTTTTTTCTTAACTCCTCTTCTGATTCCATCTATCCTCAGCCTCCCCAGTATAAACTGGATCCCCGACTAGCGAGGCTACTGGGAGTGCACACACAGACGAGGGCTGCCATCATGCAGGCCCTGTGGCTTTACATAAAACACAACCAGCTGCAGGATGGACATGAGCGCGAGTACATCAACTGCAACCGTTACTTTCGCCAGGTTAGCTTACTTCTGCCAGGTGACATCCTCTTTGTTCAGTCCCTGCCTTGTCTTCTGACTGCTACCCTTACTGTCTCTGGAGTGTTCTACTTCCCCCATTCCTCAGGCGCCCTCAAGCCTTTGG
Organism: Heterocephalus glaber; assembly: GCF_053883595.1. Lineage (NCBI taxonomy): Eukaryota > Metazoa > Chordata > Mammalia > Rodentia > Bathyergidae > Heterocephalus > Heterocephalus glaber. Next base: position 1,321,897 of record NW_028258197.1, on the reverse strand, counting down.
TGCTCTTTCCAGATATTTAGCTGTGGACGACTCCGTTTCTCCGAGATTCCTATGAAACTGGCTGGACTGCTGCAGCATCCAGACCCCATTGTGATCAACCATGTTATTAGGTAAAGGAAAGGAGGGGAATGGGAAGGCTGAAGAGCAGATACACCCTTAATCTAAAGCCAGAGAGAAAAGTTCTAGGTTGGTTTCTTGCTGAGGGTGCTCATAGAATGGGCCCCAGAAGGGTAGCCATGTGCTTCTGCTTCTTTTCCTGTCTGCTCCATGAAGTGTGGACCCTAATGACCAGAAGAAGACAGCCTGTTATGACATTGATGTGGAAGTAGATGACCCACTGAAGGCCCAGATGAGCAATTTTTTAGCCTCTACCACCAACCAGCAGGAGATTGCCTCTCTTGATGTCAAGGTAGGCCTGCTGCCTTCACAACTTCCTCTGGGACCCAGGATGAGGGCAGGCTAATCTGTCATTTTACTGTATCACACTGGGAGTGATATTTATACCCAGTCCTTTGGACTATACCTGGAAACAGACCCCAAGGGCAGGCTTATCTGACACATGTACCTCTTCCTCAGATCCATGAGACCATTGAGTCCATCAATCAGCTGAAGACTCAGAGGGATTTCATGCTCAGCTTTAGCACTGACCCCCAGGACTTCATCCAGGAATGGCTCCGTTCCCAGCGCCGAGACCTCAAGGTTAGTCCTCTTTCCTTAGGGGGATCCCATGTGCAGCTCTGGGTGATCTTTACCCCAGCACTAGTTTCTCAGTTCCAAGGGCAGATTGGCTCACAGGTGGGAATTATGTCATGACTCCTTCTGGCTCTTTGCAGATCATCACTGATGTGATTGGAAATCCTGAGGAGGAGAGACGAGCTGCTTTCTACCACCAGCCCTGGGCCCAGGAAGCAGTGGGGAGGCATATCTTTGCCAAGGTGAGGCTCTGCCCTGTTTGGCCTCCTTTAGCTGTAACAAGAGGCCTGACCATTTTCTTCCTTCTTCAGGTGCAGCAGCGAAGGCAGGAACTGGAACAGGTGCTGGGAATTCGCCTGACCTAACTGCTCAGGGATCTCTTCCTTCTCTGTCCTGGAGCCTGGCAGGGGACCACCCTTTGGGTCCTGGCTATGCCACAGACATGTAGGATGGGGTGAGGGGTATCTCCTGGCACTCTCTACTCCCAGATTTAGTTGCATAAATGTAGTGATAGGGTTCCTGGTTGCTTGGTCCCCAAAGCCTTATTACTTTTTGCATTGGCTTTAATTGGGTTCTCAAGATGCCTCCTCTGCCCCCTGCAGGCAGGCCCAGGTAGGACTGCTGGAGGGCGTGCTTTGGCATTTTTAGGAACCAAAGGCTGCTGGGTTTGCATGTTTACAAGCTCTCCTCCTGGGCCAGTGTCAGAGCTGGGTCTGGGAGCTGGGCAAGGAAGAGGAGGCCCAGCCTAGACTCTTCCGAGCCTTTCTAAACCAAAGTTCTTTGCCATTCCTACAAGCCCAGCCTTGCTGCTGGTTTTTTTTCCCTTTCCTTTGGGTATTTGCACTATGTGGGGAGCAGGTTTTTCTATGTGGGAGCCACTTTTTTTGTACAGGGGTAAGTTGAGGTTTTTCAGGGAGCCCTATTTGGTGCCTCCTTGCCTGTATTTTCTCAATCTATGCAAGCGGCTGTGGCCGCCATCATCTCCTGGGATGCCAGGGGCTCCCCCACCATAGGGGAGGTGGAACCTCTGAGGGGGGGGGGGTGTACCAATTCTTTAGCTTGGCCAGAGGTAGGGGGTGTGCATGGCAGAGAGCAGGGGGAGGTGAGGGGAGGCTGGGCGGACTGTTGTGCCCTTTGGAACTTGGTGAACTTAGGGCTTGGCAAATGCCACTTCTGGCAGGTTTGGAAATTTCCAAATAAATTCTTTTGTTTATTGGTGGTACCTAGACCTGGTCATTGAATAATGTGGCCACTCTAACAGGGGCTTGTTCCACACATCTTTATTTGAAGGATACACAAAAAAGACATCCCTTCACTTCCACAACTTTTTGATGGACATGTTTTTCTCACTATCCTTCTGCATGACCTAGAGAGGAAAGAGAGAGCACACACTTGTGAGCATGAGTTATGAACACAAATCTTAGTCTCTGCTCCAGAGCAACCATCAGCAAAAGCAGAACAGTGGAGGCATGTACCTTGGCTACTGCCATCTCAAAATCTTCCTGGGTGACATGGACTCGCCGTTCCCGCAGTGCATACATGCCAGCCTCTGTGCACACGCCCTGAGCAGGAAAAGGAAGCTGAGACACTGTTGCCCCATCAACCCTGAGATATAACCTTGAACCCAGAGCTTCCTGCCACTCCGTTTCCCTGAGATTCCAGTTACCTTAACCTCAGCTCCTGATGCTCCTGGCATTAGCTCAGCAATTTTTCTCAAGTTGATCCCCCGGGTCAGGTTCATTTTCCGGGAGTGGATTTTCAAAATGTCCAGCCGGGCCTAGGAATGGGAGAGGAAAGCCCTTGGTCCCACACCTTATCCCCACAGCCAGAGCCATTCCACAAACTATCTACCACAAACCTCCTCATTAGGGGGTGGGAATTCAATTTTTCTGTCGATGCGCCCTGGGCGAAGCAGTGCAGAATCCAAGATGTCAATCCTATTAGTAGCCATGATAACCTGAGCAGAGAAAGGAAGATAAAATCAGCTAAGCTCTTAGCCTGTATGTCACCCAAAGCCTTCCACTGGCTTGTCTAAAGGCCTGCACCACTTTACCTTGATATTCTTGGTGGCTTCAAAGCCATCTAGCTGGTTAAGCAGCTCCAGCATTGTGCGCTGCACCTCACTGTCTCCTCCAGAGCCCCCCTCCAGCCGAGAGGAGCCAATGGAGTCGATTTCATCCATGAAGATGATAGATGGAGCGTGTTCTCGTGCCATGACAAACAGCTCCCGCACCATTCTTGCCCCTGTGCAGAGACCCAGCTGGCATTAGAAGCTAATGAGCTTCTCACCCTTCACTCTTCTACTCGTTTCTCACATTCCTAACCAGTTACCTTCCCCAATGAATTTCTGTACCAATTCTGAGCCAGAGACACGAATAAAGGTACAGTCAGTATGATGAGCCACAGCCCGGGCCAACAGTGTCTTCCCGGTGCCTGGAGGTCCGTATAACAGCACTCCCTATAGGGAAACAACAGGACTCAGTGCAGAAAGCGGGCTTCATGCCATTCAGTGAGCATATTACTGCATGCTAGCTTTGTGCTTGGTCCCTTGCTAGAGGCTACAGATGCTCTTTTTTAGAGCTTACAGCTAAAACAGTTTAGTGCCCTAGAAACTCCTCTCCCCCAGCTGCTGCTATTCAGCAGAAAGGACAGCCCAAGCAGGGTGCAGCCTGTCCCAACCCAAGCACTTGATCTGGCCTGGGGCAGGAGTAAGTACAGCCAACCTGTATACCTCACGGAAGCCCAGTCCTCACCTTGGGCTGTGCAATGCCCAGGGCTTCAAAGAGCTCAGGGTGCTTCACGGGCAGCTCAATCACTTCTTTGATCTCCTTGATTTGCTTGTCCAATCCACCAATCATCTCATAGGTCGAGTCAGGCACCTTTTCCACCATCATGAGTGACACTAGAGGGTCCACCTTGTTGGGTAGAATCTTGTGCAGAGTGTAGCTGTCATTTCTTAGGGCCACCCGGCAATTGGGTGTCACCTGGACGGAGGTGGCAAGTTTCAGGAAGTAGTACACTAAGAGCTGACCCCACCCCCCACTCACCTGGTACACTCACATCATTGATGTCGATGTTCTTGTCCACATCTACGACAAACTTGCCCTCAGGATGTACCTGAAGAAACAAGGGCTCATGTCTCTTTTTTTTTTTTTTTCTGAGACAGCATCTCATTATGTAGGCCAGGCTGGCCTCAAACTCACAGCCATCCTGTCTCAGCTTCCCAACTGCTGGGATTACAGCCATGTGCCACCATACCCAGCCCTTGTGACCTTTCTTATGGCCACCAAATCACCATATCAGCAAGACCCATGGGATTCCAGAATAACATGACGGAACACTGTCCATGAGGCTATGTATAAAGGGTGGGGAAGCAGTGGGTGACAGGCTGGTCATGTTGCCTTTACCTTGACCAACACTTTCTTCTTATCCATTGCCCGGACTACTTCACCCACATAGGAGCCCTGTTCCTGCAGCAGCTGTAGCTCTTCCCGCAACAGGCGAACTAAATGGCAAATAGATATAGTGATCACCTAGTTTCTCCTTTGTGTCCCCTGCCTGGGGATTAATTCAACATGAACTAAGTACAGCACCATTTTGAAATTTCGAAGGAAAGTTTCACTCTTTCTCACACACACATGTCCCAAAGGGGCTTATAAGGGAACTCTAGATAGAGATGTGCAGTGGGAAACCACTAATGACTGTGAAGCATCACCTTGGACTAGAGGGAAAGCACTGCTATGAGGCTGCCAGTCAAGGAGCAGCCAGACTTCAAACTGTCTACATGCAGCTTCCTATCTTATCCCTCACCTTTTGCATTTAGCTCATTCCTCTGTGCCTGCAGCCGCCGAAGGTTTTGGCTCTTATCATTCACAATCAACTGTGGAAAGCAAGAGAAAATTCTGTTACTCAAAGGCAACAGATAGGAGGCAGGATCTTGGCCAGGACTCTCATAGGCAGGCTGAGCTACAATAAAGGTACTGGTGCCTCCATGTTCAGATTCTCTAGTAGGATCCCAATGACCTTGTCCTGTCCTTCAAGAGTCCCTTTGGAGCCTGAAGTAGCCATCAAAAAGGCTGCTTGGGAAATGTTACAGCTGGCTTATGTAGTAACTTTTTTTTTTTTGTACTGGGGATTGAATTTAGGGCTTTAGCACTGAACTACATTCCCCAACCCTTTTCATTGTTTTGAGACAGAGTCTTGCTAAATTGTCCAAGTGGGACTTGAACCTGTGATCCTCCTGGTTCAGTGTCCCAAGTGCTGGGATATACATACTGACTCTTCATGGGGAAGCAACATGCTTATAGTGGAAAGGTCTTTGGGTAGGAAATCTGAGTTCTAGCTCAGCTGCTGTCAATTTAAAATGAGGTAAAGCACTAGGGATATAGCTCAGTGGCAGAGTACTTGCCTAGCATTTATAAGGTCCTGTGTTCAACTCCCTACTATTGGAAAAAAGAAAAAAAAAAAAATCAAGCATGCACAAGGCCCTGGGTTTGATTCCCAGTATATAATAACTACAAGTGTACCTGGAGCTTGGAAATTTTTTTGTCTCTTCTCATGCATTATATTGTTATTTCTCTGGCTTAGCTGGTTAGGCTAACACACTGAGATGCCCAGTTCCTTTCATTCAGTCCCCATGACATCAGTGTTGTTCGACTCCTCAATTCTGTCCCTCCCCACGTTGTCATTTCACCTAGCCCCAGCCTTTTCCTGATAAATCTCATCTCCTGAGCCTATGTCTCCTCTTTTTAAAGAAACTTCTGCGTTCATACTTCTTTCTCTCAAAAGATTAGTGTTGGGCTAGGGACCTAGAATTTGACTCTTAGGAACTGAGTAACAAAATGTATTATTGCCCTTAAAGGGGTGGGGCTTGAGGATAACAAAACTTTTTTTCTTTCTTTCCCAGAGACAGGGTCTCTCCAGGTAGTCCAGGCTGGCCTTGAACTCACAGTGATCCTTCTGCCTCAGCCTCCCAAGCACTGAGATTACAGGTGTGGACCACCACACCTGGCTCTTAAGGGTAACAAGAGATTATTCGTTTCATATACTTCACACTACTTGTTACTTTTTTTTTTTGAGACAGAGTCTGGCTATGTAGTTCAGACTGGTCTTCAACTCACCATGTAGCCCAGGTTGACCTCGAACTTGTAGCATTCTCCAGCCTCAACCTGAGTGCTGGGATTACAGGCATGCATGTGCCACCACCTGCTACTTGTTACTTCTTACAAGGATACTTTTCTAAGGACTAGAAACAAAATAGGAAAATAGGCCAGGTGGTGGTCCAGGCAGAGGCCAGCCTGGGCTACATGGCCAGTTCGAGTTCACCTTGGACTACACAGCAAGACCCTGCTTCAAAAAACAACAAAAACAGGGCCAGGGATTTAGCTCAGTGGTTTCACCACCTGCTGCGCAAGGACCCTAATTCGATCCCAGGTACCAAAACAAAAACAAACAAAAAACCCCAACCTCCCCCAAAAACAAAATAGGAAAATAGCTTCTTTCACTGCATTGTCAATGGAATTTGTAGAAATCTTCCATTAGTCCGCATCCCCTCCTAGTTCCCTCTACAGTTAGTCCTCACCTGGAGTTCTTCAATCTTGGACAAATAATATTGGCGGAGTCCGCTGCCTGCCTTCCCCTCTTCCAGCTCCATCTGAAGACACAATGTAGTTATTAAACAAGAGGTAAACACTCAAGGAGTAAAGCCACTTTCAGGGCATTTCACTACAAGGCTAAATACCAGGCAGCTCAGCATGGTAAAGAGCTCAGACTTCGGAGGCTTAATATCTGGATTGTAATCCTGCACTCCCTTCCTTTGAAACCTCCATTTTCCCATGGCTAAAATAAAAAAAATACAAACTCCGCCTACCTCCTTAAGGCTTTTTAGAAAGATCGAGAGCCAAGTACACGGGAGGGAGCCCTTGGACTGTGGCAAGTGCCATAAAGATCGGAGGTGATACCACTACAGACGGAGCCAGAAGGAAAGACAGCCATCCAACCTTCCGCTCACGAGGTCCTTCTCACTTCATTTCTACACGGCTCTGCCCTGACTCACCGCGGGCGGCGCTGACACAGCAAATCCAGTCTCAGGCAAGCCCTGGTCTGGATTGGTCCACATACCGCCCCCCCCATCCACCCGACCCTCTGGTCCCGGCCAGCTTTCAACCTAAGGTCCCGCCCGCTCCGTACTTAGCCCCGAGTCTCCGCCCGGCTGCCGCAGTCGCCGTACCTGCTCTGGCCCGTCCAGCGCCATCTTCCCTCTTCAATAGAGACCGCCGGCATCCGAGCCACCTTCGCGCGCAGGCGCAGAAGCGGGGGCTTCGGCCCGGAGACTGAGCAGAGAAGAGTTCCGGGTCACTGGGCGAGGTGTGTCCAGAATACAATAAATAATAGGAGCCATGATGGGAGGGCGTATTCTCAAGATTAGGAGTTTTGGAAGGAAACGAGGAACTAGATCTCCTAATTGTTGCTTCCTAGGAACTTGGTATTTAAATATTGTAATCTTCCCCCCAGTCACATCTTTCAATTTATAAGGCTCGGGGACAACACTCTTATGGCCACACTCAAGATGGAGAAAAACTTGGAGCCAGGGACGCAAGGCGCGCTAGCGGAAGCGGAAGTACACTTGCCTGCATGTGCTCTTCCGTGGCGAAAGCGCCGCTGGGTAGAAGGCTCGTAGTGTGATTTCTGTGGGAAGTTGGTAACGGAAGCGGACTCTAGCTTGGGAAGAGAACTTTTCAACTTCTATGTTCTCCCCAGATTGAGTGACATTCCTCCATTCTATCATGGGCAAGAAGGGCAAAGTTGGCAAGAGCCGGCGGGACAAGTTTTATCATTTGGCAAAGGAGACTGGTGAGTTAGAGTTTGCTCTGAGAGCGAACAAGAGAACCGTCTCGTTGGTCTGCGCCTTTCCAGATGTTGGGCTCCAATTTTCACAGAAGGGGTGGTGGGCCGTGAGGCTGGAAAAGTTCTGCTGGTAGTGTTCCGCGGACGTCATTATTTTGTCTCTGCCCCCGCGCCTCCCAGGTTATCGTTCCCGCTCTGCTTTCAAGCTGATCCAGCTCAATCGCCGCTTTCAGTTCCTGCAGAAAGCTCGAGCCTTATTGGATTTGTGTGCTGCGCCAGGAGGATGGTGTGTAACACTCGGAGCAGTTGCTCCTGGTGGCGGTTTCATGGCCCTGGATTAGAATTATGTTCCTCGGGGGTCGGATTTTGGGCCCCCTACTCCCAACGAAGTGCAATAATTCCAGCCTCAGATTTCTGTACACTCCAGAGCTTAAGTCTATTCTAAACCTTGGGTGGGCTTTTTCCTTTCTTGGTTGCAGAGAAAAGGCTTGGAATGTGTAGATATGATTCCTTTGGCCACTACACTTGTCTAGGCTCTCTGACATCAAGGGTGAGAGATCACATTGCCAGGGGAAGGAAAGAGATAGTTCCAGATGTGGGTTTTTTTGGGGGGGTATCTGGGATCGAACTTGGGTCCTCGCGCTTGCGCAGCAGGCGACAAAACCACTGAGCTAAATCCCTGGCCCCCAGTTCCAGATGTTTTAATCTTTGTTCCTTTCATAGGCTGCAGGTGGCGGCCAAGTTTATGCCTGTGTCCAGTCTTATTGTGGGTGAGTAACTGGTGGCTCTCTTGGATGTTTTAGGGGGAAATGAGGTACTAATTGTGCTACATTTTTTTCCTTGCTCCTTGAGTACTCTGACCTTTCTTCCAGGAGTGGACCTGGTTCCAATCAAGCCTCTCCCCAATGTGGTGACACTTCAGGAGGACATCACAACAGAACGCTGTAGGCAGGTAATAGGAATTCCTCTTTTCCTATCCATTTTGTTTGTTTTTTTGAGACAGGGTTTCACTATGTAGTTCAGGCTGGCCTTGAACTCACTATGTATTCCAGGGTGGCCTCGAACTCATAGCATCCTCTTGCCTCAGCCTCCTGAGTGCTGGGATTATAGGGATGTGCCACCACACCCAGCACCTCCTATCCTTTTATGTACAAATAGCCACAGCTTCCGTATCTCCCAAGTGCAATTTTTACCACATCTCCCAAGTGCCTTCATGATTATCTGTGAGGTATATGGCATTCCTAATGTACACTCTAGCCTTAGTCAGGGGTGAAATCCTTTCCAGTGGACTATTACACTGTAAGCTCCAGGAAGGAATCGATGTATTAGGTACCCACCCCCCCGCCCCAGTACTGGGGCTCGAACTCTGGACCTTATGCTTGCCAGGCAGACACAGCCCCGCTGAGCTACATCCCTGGCCCCCAAGATGTATTACTTTCCTATTTCATTCCCAGTGCCTGACACAGTATTTGGTCTTTGGTGGGCACTCAGTAGATGACTGGACTAGGGATTCTATTCTTACCCATTCTTTTGTTTCTGTTGCCATAATCCCTGTCCTTCTCTGTAGGCCCTGAGAAAGGAGCTGAAGACTTGGAAAGTAGACGTTGTGCTCAATGATGGGGCCCCTAATGTTGGGGCTAGTTGGGTACATGACGCTTACTCGCAAGGTGTGCAGGGAGTATGGGGCTGATGAGGGTAGAGGTGGAAGTGGCGTGGCCCCAGATCATACTGATTCTCACTGACTGTCTTTATTCCACAGCCCACTTGACACTGATGGCTTTGCGTTTGGCTTGTGATTTTTTGGCCCATGGTGGCTGCTTCATCACAAAGGTTTTCCGTTCCCGTGACTATCAGCCCCTGCTGTGGATCTTTCAGCAGCTATTCCGCCGTGTCCAGGCCACCAAGCCCCAAGCCTCTCGCCATGAATCTGCAGAAATCTTTGTAGTCTGCCAGGGTGGGCATCACTTCCTTCTCTTAGCTCAGCCTTATAATTATCAAAGCATATTTTAAAATATATCTTACCATTTTAGGATTCTTGGCTCCTGACAAGGTTGACAGTAAATTCTTTGATCCCAAGTTTGCCTTCAAGGAGGTTGAAGTTCAGGCTAAGACAGTTACTGAGTTGGTAACTAAAAAGAAGCCAAAGGTGCGTTTGGGGAAGTTGGGCCTGATGGGTCCTTCAGAAACCTCAGAAGGGACTGCCCAACCATTTTTTTTCCTCCCTAAGGCTGAAGGCTATGCTGAGGGTGACCTGACTCTTTATCACTGTACCTCAGTTACTGACTTCCTACGGGCTGCCAACCCTGTTGACTTCCTCTCCAAGGCCAGTGAGGTGAGTTCTCAGACTTGAGGGAGGCATGTAAGGGAGCCCCAGAAACTGAGCCTGAAAATATCCCTTGACTGCTTTTCTTCTCTAATAGATCTCAATAGATGATAATGAGTTGGCACAACATCCAGCTACCACTGAGGACATACGGGCATGCTGTCAGGACATCAGAGTTCTGGGGCGCAAGGAACTTAGGTATGTAGAAGGGTGGTGAAGGGGCCAGGAGCGCTAAAGGAGGTAAAAGCCTTTGAACAAAAGCCATGATGCTGGATCTCTGGTTTGGGGTGGGGCCTGAATCTTAGGATTTATGTGGGTGGAGCCAGAAATCTGAAGTGTAGACTGAGTTGGGCATGATAATGCATGCCTGTAATCCTGGCACTCGGGAGGCTAAGGCAGGAGGATCACCTCGAGTTTGTGGCCCGCCTGGGGTACATAGTGAGTTCAAGGCCAGCCTGAACTACATAATGTGACCCTGTCTCAAAACACCAAAAAAAAAAAAAAAAAAAGTGTAGACTTCAAACAGAAAAGGAGAGAAAGGAAATGGGAGATGGTAAGATCAATATTTCTGGTGCAGGTCCCTACTGAACTGGAGAACAAAACTTCGGCGTTATATGGCTAAGAAGCTGAAAGAGCAAGCAAAAGCACTGGATATCAGGTGAGAAAAAACTAACAAGGGTAGGTATTACTTTGTGTTGGGAGGAAGTATCTAGAAAATAACCAAACTCTCTGAACTATTTTGTTAGCCTCAGCTCAGGAGAGGAGGAAGGTGATGAAGAATCTACCTCTGAGACCACAAGGCAACCCTCTAAGGAGGAGGAAGAGGAAGAGCAGCTGAACCAGACTCTGGCAGAGATGAAAGCCCAGGAGGTGGCGGAATTAAAGAGGTTAGGGGAGCTAGGGAAGAGCTTGGGGAACTCCAATACATAGTCCCTCTGTGTGTGAAAATGGGAGAAAGGGATGAAAGGCACGGATAAGGAAGCTCAAGTGCTGGGCAGCTTTTTAAATTCCTTAACCCATCCCTTTAGGAAGAAGAAGAAGCTGCTTCGAGAGCAGAGGAAGCAGCGGGAACGCATAGAGCTAAAGATGGATCTGCCTGGAGTTTCCATCGCAGATGAGGGAGAGACAGGCATGTTCTCCCTGTGTACCATCCGAGGTCACCAGGTGAGGTGGAGTTGGGGATACAGGTTGAGACGAGAGTGATTTGCAGAGGGGGAGATGGGAAAAAGAGCCCCGTGACTCAAAAGACAAAAAGAAACACCTGCAATGATGAAATCAGGAAGATCTGTGATTATGATCTAGATTACTATAGAACTAGTACATCAGAACAAAGAGCTGAGATTATAGCAGATGCAGCCAGGATAGCTGGATTACCAGCATGGGTGAAAAGAGGGTGTCCCTCAGTGGAGAGCATCATTCTTCAATTTAGCAAGTTAGCTAAATTGTGACCAAGTTAGCACTTAGAAATTAGATGAATGGTGCTTCTGTCAAATACTAAAGAACGTACTTTTTCTGATGAAAACTGTCACAAGCAAAATTTTTTGCAGCTCTTGTGTGGAAATGTTACAATCAGGTCATCTTTGGCACACAGGAGAGGCAGTATAGCAGCCATAGAACAGACGCAAGCTTAAGCTTTAGACCCAGCTGCACCACTTAAAAGACTGTGGCTCTGAGCTACCACTTACCACTTTTTAACTTACCTACTACGGTTTTTGTGATGAATAAAAAAATAGCTGTTTGCCGTAAGGAAAATAAATTTTGAGGTTCTGACAGTTGGAGTGAAGCAGTTCTTTCAGATGTGTATTGTCTGGGTTTCTCAATGGGATCAAAATGAGTAGATTATTTTCTAAAGTGATTGTGAGTTTTCAAAATGATTTTACTCTTCTTTTGGTGGTAGTGGTGCTGAGAATTGAACCCACGGTTTCTTGCATGTGAGCCAGACTTTCTACCACTGAGCTAGCTACATCCCCAGCCCTACAAGTGATTTTAAACTAGTGAGTGGGACAGAATAGTTCTCTCTAGTCTATTGATGATATTTTTGTTTTTTGGTACCAGGGATCAAACTCGGGACCTTGCACTTTCGAGGCAGGCGCCGGAACCACTGAGCTAAATCCCCAGCCCCGCCGGTTCTCTCTAGTCTAGGATGGGATGTTTTATATAGGCCAGTTTCTTTATCTGTAAAATGAAATAGCTATTTATTACAGTGTATTTACTAATGTTAGGAGATGAGATCGCAAATATTTTTTCCTAAGTACTCAATTTCTATTTCTCTTAACTTCAGTTGTTAGAGGAAGTAACACAAGGGGACATGAGTGCTGCAGACACACTTCTGTCTGATCTGCCAGGGGATGACATCTATGTGTCAGATGCAGAAGAGGACAATGATTCATCTCTGGACAGTGACCTGGATCCAGAAGAGTTGGCAGGGGTTGGGGGACATCAGGGACTGAAGGACCAACAGTGGTAAGGGATTTATAGGAGGTGTCCCCTTACCTTTAGTTCGACTGCTGACACAAAGTTGGTGTGTGCATTCCTAGAAATGGGTATGGGAAGCAAGGCCTCTGGGCATTTGGTCACTGAGCAGCCTTTCCCTACTTTCTCTGGTGTTGGCAGTGTGCGATTTGCTCAACTAGAAGATAATAAAGAAGAGGAAGAAGAGAATCCACTCCTGGTACCACTGGAGGAAAAAACAGTGCTGCAAGAAGAACAAACCAACCTGTGGTTCTCAAAGGTAAGAAGCTGGGGATAAGACTGGTGGGAAACTGGCATTCCCTGGGAGGAAGGCTGAAGGTTCTCCCCCAACAGGATGGTTTCAGTTGGATTGAGGATGATGCTGATGAAGCTCTGGAAATCAGTCAGGCCCAGTTGTTGTACAAGAACCGCCAGAAGGAGCAGGAGCCGCCACAACCACTGTCACCTTCCAGTTTGAAGACTGAGAGAAAGTTTCCCCAGTACCAGAATAAGGCCCCAGATGAGAAAGAGGCTCCCTCAGGGGCAGGAGCCACCACTGACCCTGGAAGGGAAGGAAGTGACAGCTCAGACAGTGAGAGCAGTAGCAGTGAGGATGAAGAGAGGTGAGTCCAGCAGGTGGAAAAGGGATAAAGAGGAAGCAGTGATTTGAATCATTTCTTCAAGTTGGGGTTCCCAAGGTTGGCTATAGATAGGGAGCTTTAAAAATACCAATGATTGATTTAACTGGCTTGAGTGGCAAGGATTTCTGTAAGTTCCTAAGACAGTTTTAATTAGGAAGCAGGGTTGAGGTGGAATATGGTATGAGTGGCATGGAAAGGTGGAATATTTGTTTATAGCCCTGCCCTCTTCCACAGTTGGGGACCATCCCGTGGTAAGAAGCAAAGCCGTGGGCCTAAGAAAGATGACGGGTTTGAGGTAGTACCTATTGAGGACTCAGGTGAGAGCTCTGTCCATGTAGAATGAGAGGATGGGGATTTCAGTGTTGAGAATTGAGGTTTGACATTTGTCTTCTCCCTAGTGAAACATCGGATCCTGGACCCTGAAGGCCTTGCTTTAGGTGCTGTTATTGCCTCCTCCAAAAAGGCTAAGAGGGACCTCATAGATGACTCCTTCAACAGGTGGGGGAGTCAGAAAATCATAAGCTGCTGCCAAGATGTGATTAAATGGATGACTGCCTTTTTAGGAAGCCTGGAATGATTTTATTGGTTATTGGCCTGCTGTCCTCTGTCCAGGTATGCATTTAATGAAAATGAAAGAGAGCTTCCAGACTGGTTTGTGCAGGAAGAGAAGCAGCATCGAATACGGCAGTTGCCTCTTGACAAGAAGGAAGTGGAGCACTACCGCAAACGCTGGCGGGAAATCAATGCACGTCCCATCAAGAAAGTGGCTGAGGCCAAGGCCAGAAAGAAACGGAGGGTAAATAATGGGGGCTGCCTGAAGTTAGGTGTGGGTGGGGCAGAAGTGAAGAAGTCACCTGACTGAAGTCCCCTCCCAGATGCTGAAGAAGCTGGAACAGACCAAGAAGAAGGCAGAAGCGGTGGTGAACACCATAGACATCTCAGAACGAGAGAAAGTGGCACAGTTGCGAAGGTAATTGGGGGAAGACACCACAAAAGGGTTAAAAATAGTAACAAGAAAGTATGCCTCTAACCTTTCTTTCTTTTTACAGTCTGTATAAGAAGGCTGGGCTTGGCAAGGAAAAACGTCAAGTCACCTATGTTGTAGCCAAAAAAGGTGTGGGCCGTAAAGTGCGGAGGCCAGCTGGAGTTAGAGGTCATTTCAAGGTGGTGGACTCCAGGATGAAAAAGGATCAGAGAGCACAACAACGTAAGGAGCAGAAGAAAAAACACAAACGTAAATAAGGAGACTGTAAAACTTAGCAGGTCCAGCTAACCCTGGTATCCTTGGTACCAGTTTTGCCCTTACTTGTATCACAGAGGTCTAAGATGCCAGGAACGTGGTCCTAAGTGGTGAGAAGGACATCTTCCTGCCTTTAGGACGGTTTCCCATAAAAGCACCAAGGGAGCTGCTTTGTTGGTGCTGTGACAGTCTATTACCCTTCTGTGAAGAACAGAGTGGTGGATGAAACATCTAAATCTTAAGGGAAAGTTCAGTGTGGTGTTTTGTATGGACCTCTTGCATCTCACCCATCCCACTCCATTACTGAATAAAACAATATCAGTGCTGGACTGTTCCAGATCATAATATGTACCAACTATTTTAAGGTAGAAATGACAAACAATCTGTGGGTCCCAGTAGTAAAACATTTACTAGAGAGCAAGCAGAGGAATGCACATCTTAAAGAAACCTTCACAAAGTCACAAAATTTGAAGTTTGTGTATTTCTTTTCCTTTTATAAACAAGATAGAACAAAAATCATCAAAGTCATTTCAGCAAAAGACTTCTACTGGGGCAAGTTACAAAACAAACCCAAAAAATCCCAAACCAAATAGAAGACACTTTAAAAGCTGTTGTTGGGGTTTTTCTTTAATTTTAAGTTTAGCAATACCTCAGGCCTGAAACAGTCTTCGAACCTTCAAGATCATCATTTCTCTTCAATGATAGAGGCTCTGAGAACCTCAGAAGCTGGGTCTAGAAGGTTGCCTCTTATATGTCTCAGGGCTGGATACAATCTGGAGAACCTGAGCATCAACTTTGTTTAGAATTGGGCATCTCCCTCCCCTGCAAATGTCTTAAAAGCACCAAACTGCTTTCCAACGTCCCCAACAGCTCGATGGATTGGGTTTGCAGAAGACAACTCCTAAAAAGGGGATTGCCTGGCAGAGTGCTAAGAAAAAGAATCTGATTCATAGATGTTTATAAGGTGACGTTTTAGTAAAAAATATAAGCTACTTAGAAACTTAAGTGAGTTTTGTGCCCTATAAGGCCCTTTTCCCCCCAAAGTGTCTTCCACTTACCCTCATGACAACTCAGCCAGAGCCAAGAGAAGCTTCCCAGCTCTCTGCTTGGTGGGACCTAAGCAGCTTCCCAAGAAAGCATCTGAACAATCATTCGTATGAAGGCATAATGTCTCTGTGCTCCAGCTCTCCACTAAGGGCAGGGGGTCCTTATACCTTGGACCCCAACCCCGCCCTGAGACACCTAGTTACCAAAATCTCTCTAAAAATAAAATTAAAGAACTGATTTCACACTGTAGCACATACCCTCTAACTGTCCCATCGACTCTTCTTGCGTTTGGGTGGCTCCGGGACAGCAAAACCATCAGCTGTCTTATCTGTCTTGCTGTCCATCTTGTCCATCTTGCTGTCCACCTTGGGGTCCATCTTGCTTTCACGATTACATCCTTCTTTCTTGCTTTCTCCATTCCGACCATCATTTGTACCCCGGCTCTCCCCATGCCGGCCTGTACTTCCTCCATGCCTGTTCTCCCCATGCCGATGGCCATCAGTATGACGGCTGGTGCTTTCTGGGTAGCGGTATCCATCTCCATGGCGACCACCATCTCCATGACGTGGGCTATCACCATGCCGATTGCCACTCTCTCCATGACTGTGACGACTGCCACCCCGGTTTTCAGTATATCTCTCTCTTTTCCCATTGCCACCCCCAATCCCATCTCGGGTGTTATTTCCCGAAGCTGTGTTGTTGGCTCCCTGGGTGCCAACAGAAGGGTATGTCACCGGAGCACTGCTGATATTCCCAGCATTGCCAAAGCCCAGGATGCTCTTGGCAGCACTGCCAATAGGGCTGTCAGGACTGTTATGGCCCTGCTGTGCTGAATTAGTTGGAACAGAATTCAAGCTTCCTGCACTAGTCCATCCACTTGGCCCAGCAGCAGAGCTTCCAGCCTTTTGATTACTTAAACTGGCTGCAACAAAATGACTCTTATACTGTGACTGAAAGAGAAAGAGACAACAGGAGTAGGTACCATAGCAAGTTCAAGAAACCTGAGTATACACACATATAAGTTTGGCAAGTCTGTAAAGAATATAGAAACTAGCTCTTATTTTTGCACCATGACTTGCTTATGTGAGACCATTCTGATGGTCCTTTGGTTCTTGTGCTATAAAACAATACAAAAACTTGTAAAGAGATGGACCTTAATGTACCAAAATTTATTGCCTGCCAAACTAAAATAAAGCATCTATGTATGAAGCAGTCCAACACATTTATGGTCTACAATCTATTATTCACAATTCAAAAATTTTAAAAAATTGTGAAAACACTTTTTGAACAGTCTGGTTACAATGGGCTGGGATTGCAGTTCAATAGTAGGGCACTTACCTAGCATCCAGAAAGCCATGAGTTTGATGCCCAGCACAACAAAAACCAATAAAGCCTAACCTGAGCCGACATAAAGCTATTTAGTTTCTATCTAGCCACTTTAGTGTGACTATAATTATATTTTGGCTTAGAAGTAAATCTGATTATATAAGGTATGACGGTTGACATTGAAGTGATAATTATGCAATATGGATGACATTATTTGAAAATTCCTAAACAGGGTTTCTGAGTTCTTCTATTAATATAAAACATGAAAAAGTTGTGGGACCAAACTGGAGGCATCAGTCTGGATACAGGTAAAATGTGTAAATAAAGGCCCAGCTAGTTAATCAGATGGTAACTAGCTAAGTGGAAGAGCAGGTTGGAAGAGAAGTTCCAAGTTTATAAGAAAACTGGTGATACATGTCTGTAGTTCCAGCTTCTCAGGAGACTGAGGTGGGAGGATCACTAGATTTCATTAGTTTGAGACATGTGGACAACATAACAACCCCATTTCAAAATAAAACAAATCGGGGAAAAAAGTTCACAAGGGACAGCAGAATCAAACCAATCTTAGTAAAAAAGACGGCAATTATTCTCAACTGTGATGGCTTGTAGGTAAGCAGTAACACAGGCTGTGGAGCTAGAGAATGAAACAGACCCTGCTGCAGTATAGCAATCTCAGGCTCTGGCTGCTGATACAAATGACCAGCATGAGGCGTTTCCCTAGCTCTATCTACACTTCCATCTCTAGGTAAGCTACTGTTAAGTTTATACAGATATATCCCGTTTAATGACCTACCCATTTTTTTCTTTTTTTTGGTACTGGGGATTGAACTCGGGTCCTTGTGCTTGTGCAGCAGGTGGCGAAACCACTGAGCTAAATCCCCAGCCCCAGGTAAAGATGTTTTTTTTTGGTACCGGGAATCGAACTTGGGTCCTTGTGCTTGGGAGGCAGATGGCGGAACCACTGAGCTAAATCCCCGGCCCCAAACCTACCCATTTTTAATGACCGAGGTGTGCTATCTGGACTTACTACCCATGTTTGTAGTTTTGTGTATCTTGTTTATAAGGCCTGAATGTCTTTTTCTGGTACAGTATACCTTGTTTATATGGTATTTGTTTTATTTTTGCTGATTGTACTGTACAGTACTGTAGGTTTTAGGTTATATATTACAGTACTGCATGTAAGTTATGCAAATAAAAGCAAAGTTATTAAGTTGTTATCTCCTTTGACTATTTCTTTGTTTTGAATGTTGTAATGTATACTCTATACAATTCCTCATTTGGCGACCAATTCAATTAACAACTTAGTCACAGGAATGGAATTCAGTTGTAAAACAAGCAATGTCCATATGTGAAATCCAAGCAATGAGAAGGGCCTAAATGTAGCATGAGGTCTGTAAGCCCAGTTACCATCTCAGGAAGACTAGAGCCCCAACACTGTTCAGGAGTTAACACTGAAAGTTTTTTAGACAAAGTACTTATTTCAGACCTGAAAAGCTGCTTTCATTGCTGTCAGGCGATCTCCCATGGCTCCTGTGGAGGGCTTGTAGGCCTCATAATTACTCATCACATTGTTATTATTTCCTCGATCCTAAACAATAAAACATACCCATGAGGACAGGAAAATAGGTGAGAATGCAACTACCAAAGACTGGGCCTCATTATACTGAAAACTGTAGAAAAGAGCTACAAAGGGATCTGGGTATTTTTAGAAAGCTGCCCTTTGTGGGAAATGGTGCAATGATGTAGAGGCATTTAAACATATCCAGCAATTCTACTCCTGGAAGTGCCATCAGATTATGCCCAAAGTTGAGGATGTATTATTTAAACAAACATTCAATTAAGTAAAAATTATGTTAAACATGAAAAGACCACCAATATAGAATACCGTATAACTAACTAGGCTCTGAATTAAGAACACTAAGGATCTCAATCTGCTCTGACACTTAACCAGTATGGAAGTGCAGGTGCCTCAGTGTTTTTTGTTTTGGTTTCTTTCTTTTTTTTTTTTGGTACCGGGGATCGAACTCGGGTCCTTGCGTTTGCAAGACAGGCGGCGGAACCACTGAACTAAATCTCTGGCTGTTTTGGTTTTTTTTTTTTGTACTGGAAATTGAACTCGGGACCTTGCACTTGTGAGGCAGGCAGTGGCACCACTGATGCCTCAGTTTTATTATTTGTACTTAACACTGAATTATCTTTTTTCTTTTTGGTACCAGGGATCAAACTCAGGACCTTGCGCTTGCCAGGCAGGCGGTGGAACCACTGAGCTAAATCCCGGGCCCTTAACACTGAATTAAAGATGAACTGCTTTGGGCCAGGTGGTTCCAGCACCTGCCTCGCAAGCACAAGGTCCCGAGTTCGATCCCCAGTGCCAAAAAAAAAAAAAAAAAAGATGAACAGCTTTAATATTTGGAATGGCCCTGGTACATATGAAATGTTCAACAAGTACTGGCTATCACCATTATGACTGTAGAAAGGAAAGAATATTTATTGAGGATGGCAAGTTAACTATAACACTACAGAAGCTGGAAACTTTCTTCCATGGCTCAGGAATCAACATGTCAGAAAACAGGCAGGTATACCAGTTACTTGACAGGCCGAATTGGTAGGACTGCTTAAGCCCATGAGTTTGAGACCAGTCTGGACAACACAGGAAGAACAAAACAGCTGGGCATAGCGATAAACACCTGTAATCCCAGATAGTCAGGAAGCTGAGCCAGGAGGATTGTAAATTCAAGCCCAGCCTGGGCAATTTAGCAACACCCTGTTCTCAAAAACAAAACAAAACAAAAAATAAAAAGGGGTGGGGATGTAGCTCAGTAGTAGACCACCTCTGAGTTCCATCTCCAGCACAAAAACAAAACAAAACACTACAGAAAAACACAAGTTTGGCATGGTGGCATATACCCAATACCTATAGCCCCAGCTACCTACTTGGGAGGCTGAGGGAAGCAGATCACTTGAGTCTATGAGTTAAAAAACAGCCTTGACGACACAGCAAGAGACTCATTACAAAAAAGAAGAAGAAAAAACCAGATAGAAGACAGTGAGGTGGTACATTAGTTATTTAGTTTCTAAGAAAAATTTCATCTTACTTTCCTCTGATGCAATTTCCCTAGACTGTAGCAATCATTCCTGAGTTTAGTGACAAGGTACAAGCTAGAGTTTATACAGTGACCCTCTGGCAAGTTTTCCCCAACAGCAGGCTATAGGCTAGAGTTGGAGGAATTATATAAATAGACTGCTGGGTCCCTCCTCTAAAGTTTCTCATTGACCAAGTCTGAGGCGGGGGATGCCTATGAACATCCATGGACAACAATTTTAGTACCATGGCAAATCTAGACTAATTTCCTGATCAAGCCCTAGTCAGCCAAATACACACAGATGCTTGCTTCTCTAATAGTAAGTTTTATTATGAACCAGTACTACATTGATTCAAATCAGATTAAATACATGCTCAGTGCTAAACAGGGTTTTGAACTTTCTGGCACTTTCATAGTGGATCAGAATAGCCCTAACATCATGAATGATCCCAAGAGAACTGCTGTAGGCTGAACTCACCGTGTTCTCAGAGCCTAGGCCAGGCCGTTCCCTATAGCCCAGGCCTCCTCCACCAATGTTCAGCTTTTTGCCTTTCCCTCCTTTGAAGCGGGATTTCCGAAACCAGGCATTCTGCATTGAACACAATTTAAGGTTATGCCAGGAAAAGGAGAGACTAAAGACAAAGAACAAGGTCAAAGAGGAAATTAACTGGGAGGGAAGAACTTTTTTTTCATCTTTAGCTATTGTATTTATACCCAGGGAGGAACTGTTCACAGGAACCACAGACTGGTTTCTTTTTGGTAGTTTAACCCACCAAATTTGTCAGGAGGCTTAGCTGCTTAACTAAGGCTTCCTTTACTGCTCCTTCCACAAGGCCCTGCCTCCTAGAAGGGAAATGAATATATAAGCTTCAAAAGCAGAATGGTAGTTGAGTGTGTTGGTACATGCCCGTAATCCCAGCACTATGGTAGGTAAAGGGAAGGTGACCACAAGTTCACACCCAGCCTGGTCAACTTAGCAACTCAGTGAGTTCTGTCTCAAAAAATAAAACAGGCAACACACACACAAAGTAGTCACTCTGGCCACTTCTAACCTCCTAGAGGAAAATGAATTTACTTTTAATTTCTTTTTTTTTGGTACCAGAGATCAAACTCGGGACCTTGCACTTTCGAGGCAGGCAGAGGAACCACTGAGCTAAATTCCCGGCCCTACTTTTAATTTCTTAAAAAACAATTTGTACATACTATTAGACATAAGCATTTAAAGAACTTGTGGTTTCAGAAGTAAAGGAAAAAAGCTAGGTTGAAGCCAGATTTATTAGGGACAAACTCCCA
Organism: Heterocephalus glaber; assembly: GCF_053883595.1. Taxonomy (NCBI): domain Eukaryota; kingdom Metazoa; phylum Chordata; class Mammalia; order Rodentia; family Bathyergidae; genus Heterocephalus; species Heterocephalus glaber. The sequence continues at coordinate 1,300,954 of NW_028258197.1, read as the reverse complement.
TGAAGGACTGGTAACTACAAAACTGAAAATTGTATTTATCCACAGAGCCTAAAAATTGTCATGAACTTGACCACTGCCAGAATACTGCTCACCAGATTCATTCACATTCTCTCAAGAATGCAAACATCTTATCAGGTGTAATAGTGCATGCCTGGAAACCCAGCACTGAGGCAGGCTGAGGCAGGAAGATCACCAGGAGTTCCAGGCCACCCTGGACTACACAGTGAATTTGTTCAAGGGCAGCCTGAACTACACAGTGAGACTCTGTTGCCAAAACAAACAAAACAACAACAACAACAACAAAAAACCACAAACATCTTTGAGAGTTTAAAGTGATAATCACATGCTATTGTTAAAGTACTTCAGAGGCTTGGGAAAAGTGTTGAGCATAGAGAACCTGAGGCACTGAAGGAAATGTTAGAAAATCCCAAAGACAAAACATACCCTGTTTAAAACTTTAGTTTAGCATTAGCTCTCTCTGCTAAGGAAAGGGTAGAAAACATTATTTCCCTCTCTCCTGCACTGTAGTCCTTAACTCCTAGAATTAGAAACACAGGCAGACCCATACAACAACTGTATTAGCTACAGGGTAACACAGCTGTGTGGGCTGGCCTATGAACTGGACAAATACTTAACAGTTCCTACTATCAGATCTTGTTCTGAACTCATTTGTAACTTGGGAACTATATGTATAAAGATAACTCAAGGTTTGATTTGACAGAATCAGTTTTGGACTGTGGCACACCTGGGAAGAGGATAATCAATATGTGGTCAAAGGTCTAAGATCTTAAGTCTATAAAGAATACTCAAGAAGCACTACACAATTGCTTTTTTCAAGACATCACACATGTTCAGCACCCCAAAAGCCTGCTATGGAGAAGAGCAGGAAGGAGAATAGCAGATATCTCTTGAGATTAAATTTACTTCTAAGTATACTACGAGGTAGGTAGGTAGAAATTACAGGGACAAATTAGCACAAACCAAGGAAGAGCTTTTTAAAAGGCATTACTGAAAGGAGAAGACAGATGAACATAAACGCTATTATCCCACAATTGCAACCTGTACTTCATAACTTGTCTACTCGTTCTCTTCTCAAATTTCTGTCATCCTCTCTACTTGCTGAAATTTCTTAGTTGTATGATCTGAGGCAATCCAAAGTGTGGCCAGCCCCTCACCTGCATTGCAAGATCTAAGAGTTCCTTGGAAACATGTTGGTTGGCTCCTTCCAAGTTCCGGACAAGGTCACCAGCAAAATTGCTGTCTTTGGGGGTCAGTAAGGTATAGGCCACACCCTTCTCACCAGCTCTTCCTGTGCGGCCAATCCTATGCGTATGGGTATCAATGTCTCGTGCCACATCATAGTTAATGACAGTCTTAATTGAAGGAATGTCCAGACCACGGGCTGAAAAGCAAAAATTCTTTCATTCTTCATCTAGAGTCAAAAGATCAAAATAACTAGAAATACCTGAGCTCTAAGAACCTGCATCTCCCTTATCTGAGTACATAGATTTGGTGAACTGCACTTAAGTTACCCAATGTCACTATGATAGATTCTATAATGCAAGGCCTTATGGTAAGGAACTTGCAATTAGTAATCTGCCAGGCCCCTTCTCTTGGACCTGGAATATATTTTTAAAAAAATTAAACTAGGATGAAATGTATCACTGGTCTCAATTGTACAATTCTTCTGTCTCAGCTGGGACTATATGCATGTGCCACTGTGTCTGACCTCAGATGTGTCTTAAACCTCAGTTTTCTCCTTTCTGTAAGAAAAAAAGTTTTAAGGGTAGCTATTAAAACTCAGCAGAAAAAGCCAAGCATCATGCCACACACCTATAATCCCAGTACTTAGGGTGCTGAGGCAGGATGATTGTGAATTTCAGGCCAGCCTGGGTTACATAGTTCAAGGCGAGCCTGTACTATGTAGTGAAACATATCTTAAAAAACAAAAAACAGAGCAGGGATCTAGTTCAGTGGTGCTGCCACCTGCCTCACAAGCAGAAGGTCCCGAGTTTGATCCCCGGTAGCAACAAAACAAAAAAACTCTGGAACAAAGCCAAAAATAATACCCCAAAACTTTCCTAGTCTTGAGTGAAAACTTACCTTATTTACATTGATCATAAAATAAAGACAATGTAAACATATGTATATTCAGGTACAAGGTAAGGGCTCCCTCCCCACCCGGCCATCTTCTAGCTGCAGAGATACTTTGATCAAAGAAAGAGAAACACTAAATGAAAAGTGGTATTAGGAGCTCCAGGTTGTGATCACTGAGCCAAAATGCTGCTCCTCACAGTGGGGCCAGCCAGACCAGCACTTCAATCAGCCTGCTCAAATGTTACAGGTCTTATTACAGAGTAAGAGAGTAAGTACCCTTAGAGCAGAGACTAAAAAGTTACTATGAAATTCATACTCTACCAGCAACATCAGTGGCCACCAGGACTGGGATGTCCTTTTTCTTAAAGTCTGAAATGACTTTGTTTCTCTCACTCTGGTCCATGTCTCCATGGAGCAGCCCAAGATTATGACCCTCCTGCTTGAGGTTATTGGCTAGCTCTTCAGCATTGGCTTTTTTAGTAACAAACAGGAGGACGCTCCCTGAAGAAGTAAACTCTACCAGACGCCGGGTAAGCCAGTTCCATTTACTGGGCCCAGAATGGAGAATCTCCACAATCTGTGTCACATCTTCATTTGCCTGGAAAGAAAGACATAAAAGAGGTGATTGCTGACATTGCTAACACAGAGCATCTGAAGAACCAGCATCTGGAGGAAACTTGAATAGTCCCTGTTCTCTTCATCCCTTTATTCTGCCTGTCAAGTATAGCTCAAAAATTACCTCTCTTCTCAAATCACCTTACTCTACCAGACATACACATAAATACAAGCGTGCACACATGTAAGTATGTATATATACACTGTGACAAAAAAATGTACACACACTTCAGGAAAAAAACCTGCATAAATATTTTAACACACACCGGACATTGACTCTCGGTAAACTGATTGCTTTATCCATATGCATGTTAGAATTTTCATGATGTCTCAATAAATTTAGCATTAAAATATTTATACAAGTTTTTCTTTTCCTGAGTGTTAACGGATTCTGTATGTATATTTATGTATAAATTTGAATGCACCAATGCATACAAATGCCTTTTTTTTCTACTACCGGGAAATGAACTCAGGACCTTGTACTTGGCAGGCAGGCACGGCACCACTGAGCTACATCTCCAGCCCACAAATAACATACTTTAAAAAATGCCCACTCAGATTATTTCTAATGAACTAAAATCATTTTTAGGCCCTCCCACAACTGTTTTTAACACAATTTATATATGCAAATAGAAGGCACTTAAAAGTAAAAACTGGACCATGTCAAAACAATAACTGTATGGGCCGGGGATTTAGCTCAGTGGTTTTGCCACCTGCTATGCAAGTGCAAGGACCTGAGTTCGATCCCCGGTACCAAAAAAGACAAAAAACTCCAAAAAACCCCACAAAACAGTGCAGCTTTTAGGGTCAGAGATTTAGCTCAGTGGTGCCGCTGCCTGCCTCACAAGCACAAGGACCTGAGTTCGATCCCTGGAACCAAAAAAAAAAACAAAACAAAAAAACACTAACTGTACAAAAACTTTCCCTTAACAATAAACATGGAAGGCAATAACTAAGGCTGATAATCATTAGTTACAAGGTGTGGCACAGTAGCACACACCTGAAATACTCGCACACTGGGGCCCAAAGCATGAGGATTACAAGTTTGAACTCAGTCTGGGCAATTTAGTGAGAGACCCTCTCCCAAAATAAATAAAAAAGGGCTAGCAGGTGTAGCTCAGTGCAGTGCCCTGGTTTTAATCCCCAGTATTTTGGGCAGAAATTAGTTATATATTTCAAAAACAGCTACAGAGAACTTTCAATGTTTTCAGGAAAGTGTATGAGGTGACGGATATGTCAATTACCATAGTCTGGCCATCACATATGGTATATATGTATTGAAATGTCATGCTATACCCCATAGATACATGTGTCATGCTATTAAAAAGTATTTTCTAAAAATGTAAAAACAAAAACAAAAAACAAAACAAATGGCAAGGAACTTAAGGAATTCTAAGTAGTCTTAACTGAATTTCAAATCCCAATTCAGCAGAATTTTCCAAATAAGATATATGTATAGACAAGAAATCACACCTTAATTTATTCCCACCAGGCCCTTCATGTTATCCCACTCCATTCTGTGCAGGCTTCTTCTTATAGTCATTTAAAATGTCAGTTCCACCCTAACTCACTGGTACTCTTCTAGGCAGACCTTTTTATTTCTTTAAAAGCTTTTAAAAAAACTTTTGAATTTTTTTTAAACATTGAAAAGAAAAGTGAAATAAACAAAATCAATTCCCATATACCAACTACTGGCTTTCAATAATTAGCAACATCTTGGCAGGGCAGGGGATTCAGCTCAGTGCTTCTGGTGCCTGCCTCGAAAGCAAAAGGCCCAGAGTTCGATCCCCAGTACCCAAAAAAAAAAAAAAACCATCTTGCCAATCTTGTTTCACTTATTCCAACTTGTGTATTTTATTTTAAAATAAATCGGAAACATGTTGCCTCATCTGTAAACCTATTTTAATTCTTTTATCTCAACAGTCAGGGATTAACTCTACTGTCTGCAGTAAGAGAAACAACCCATTGGGGTCCCATACAGCCCTGCTTCCAGTTACCTCTCCAATATCTCCCTGCACCACTCGAATAGGGTCAATCAGGATGTCTCTGGCCAATTTTTCAATCTTTTTCCGAAAAGTTGCACTGAATAAGAGAGCTAGAAGGCAAAGTACATTATATTAAAGAAATAGTATAAATTCTTTATTAAATACCCACCAAGGCTTCTTGACATTCAGATTTAACATAAATCCATCTCAACTTTAAATTTTGAAGTTTAAAAATTAAAGATTTCTTTAGATTAAAAATTGAAGTGTATGTTTCAAAGACTACTTCAAATCAGCAGATGTGTACTGTGCAATGATTGTACCCACTAATAAAACTGCATAAACTGGGGCAAATAATTTCTTGAGCTTTGATATTTTTCATCTATAAAACAAGTGATTAATTATATCTTATGATCTCTAGGTTCTGTCATATAAATGGTCATTATCTTCCCCTTTATGATTCTCAAGTATACACATGACCATTTTTGCTTCTATAACTGTGCTTTTAAAATAGGTGTTCTGGGGCTGGGGATTTAGCTCAGTGGTACCGCCGCCTGCCTCAAGAGCGCAAGGACCCAAGTTCGATCCCTGGTACCAAAATAAGTAAATAAAATAGGTGTTCTGATTACAAACAGTTTTATAATAAAGCTGCTTCATACATACTTTGTCTGTCAGGACGGACATGACTTGCTATGGATCGAACCTGGTACTCTAGAAGAAGAAAGTAAAATTAATATAACCCTGTAATACAGTTTGGAAAGCCTAGAAAAAATAATTAAATTTAAGTAAAATCCTCATAAGTTATAAGAACTAAGGAAACTTTAAAACTCTTTAGATGTATCATTCAGTATGAAACTCCAAAAAGCTTTCCCTCCAATTAGTAAATATGGTTATTTAAAAGTTTACAAAAGGGGCCAGGGATTTAGCTCAGTGGTTCTGCAGCCTGCCTCCCAAGTGCAAGGACCCAAGTTCGATCCCTAGTACCAAAAAAAAGAAATAGTAATAAAAAATAAATAAAAGTTTACAAAGTTGAGAAAGTCAAACAGAAAGCAAAAGGACTTTGTGTGATTTGACATTTACCTACACAAGGATACAGTCCTTGACTTTCACATCACAGACATGAATGAAACTGAAAGGACAGAGAGAAAAATATTCCCCCTATATACAAATCCACTTTCAATTTTCCTCAACCCAATCAAGACCAACATTTTTCTTGATAAAGTTCCTAAAAATAATGTCTTAGGTATATTTCTACAGTCTAACCCTATCCAGGAATATTTTAGTTTCTCTCATACTGAAAAAAACACTGCTTAAATCTAGAAAGACATGGAAAAACTAGTATCAATGAAGATAGGGGACAAAGAAACTGGTATCTAAAGCATACCAAATCCCATGTCAAACATTCGATCTGCTTCATCAAACACAAGGTAAGAGACTCTTTGAAGATTAGTAGCTTTCTTCTTCACATGATCAATCAGTCGACCCTGTGAGATCCACAAAATGAATATAAATATAACTGAAGGCATTTATAAGGACTTTCAAAGCTGCTCTCCTGGCTTGGACAATAATAGTTATGGTACAACAGCCTTGAACTTTGCATATTACACGGACCAAGGAACAGAAATTGTGAAAAACTCAATTCTTCCTTTACATTAATAGTGATTTAAATTCTGTAGTTCAGTGGCCAGAACTATTTCTGGAAGGCATTCTGAAATAAGCTGATTTAAAACCTTATTTATGGGTTTTAATGTTTAGATTACAATCTTGTAGACAGTTCTGACCATACTGAATTTTTCTCATTCTTAATGCTCTTGACAGCCATGGATCCATTTACCATGAGTGTATAAGAAAAACTATGAAATACAGGGGAACTCGTAGCTGCTAATATATATATATATATATATATATAATATACATATAATAATATATATAGTAGCCTTACTGAATTAAAACAACACTAGAAACTACTGTTCATCAGCATATTCTCAACTCAGGCTTGCCACATTTTAGGGGAAATTCTCTTCAAAACCAACCGTGTTTTCCATAACAAGGGAGGCTGAGAAGTCATTTACAAAAGGTATACTCACTGGGGTACACACAACAATCTCTGCCCCTTCCTGAAGGGCCTTGGCCTGCTCCCACATGCTCCCTCCTCCATATACAGCCACTGATCGAAGATTATATGCTTTCCCAAACCGCTTACATTCAGCATGGATCTACAAAGTTGTTAATAACATATTAACAAAGTGTGACACTAACAAATACCTCTAATCACAACCCAAAATGGATCCTTTTTTTTTTGGTACATGGGATCGAACTTTGGACCTTATGCTTGCAAGGCAGGCAGTTGGAACCACTGAGCTAAATCCCTGGCCCTCCCAAAATGGAGTTCTAAAAAATGGAATGTGATTCTCTCCCTCCCCTTTTCTTGTTATTCAGAGTATAAACCTGCAAAGCTCTGCTGTTTTCATTTTGAAAGTTTAAGCTTTTCTGCTTCTGAGAGAGCACAGGCTTCTGTCCCTTTGGAATCCAACTTGAACTTTTGTGTTCTCTAATGATACTAACATGGTGTAGGTTTTACAGTCTCCTAATTTGTACTGGTAATGCATATTCCAAATAAACAGTTTCTTTTGTTGGAAAAAAAAAAAAGGAATGTGATACAGAACATTAGGTATGCATGGTGGCACACACCTATAATCCCATCTGTTCAGGAAGCAGAGAACTAAGGTCAAGGACAAACAACCTGGGCAATTTAGCAAGACCCTGTCTCAAAATAAGATTTAAAAACAGATTAAAGGGCTGGGGATTTAGCTCAGTGGTTCTGCAGCCTGCCTTGCAAGCACAAGGTCTGGAGTTCAATGCCCCGTACGAAAAAGAAAAAAAGCCCCACAAAAACAGATTGAAGATACAGCTAAGTGGTAGAGGGCTTGCCTAACATGCACAAAAGAAAAAAAAAAAATCAAAACCTTTTCAAGGTTAGGGTTAAACTAACTTTTATGAGTTTAAAATCAGTTTTATTCATAAAATCAGGCTAAAAATCTTGCTTTGATTATTCACTTTTTTCACTTCTCTTCCTGATCCTGTCATTGCCTTTCTATAAAGAAAAGTTAATTCACCCCAGAGAAAATATTATGAGCATATAATACAAGCAATTCTCATAATAATTTTATCCTTTTAAAATAGTAGAAAAGTATGTTTTTGGTAGCATAGAAAATATATAATACATAAAACTTCCCAAAAGTTTCCTATTAGCACAATAATAAGAATATACTTAATGTCACCGAACATATTTTTTTTTTTTGGTACCGGGCATCAAACTCAGGCCCTCGAGCTTGCAAAGCAGGCAGCAAAACCACTGAGCTAAATCCCCAGCCCCTGAACTGTACATTTAAAATCGCTTGACACTAAGCCAGGTGTGGTGGCACACTCCTATAATCACAATACTGGAAGGCGGAGGCAGGAGGATCAAAAGTTCAAGCCCAGCCTAGGCAAATTAGCAAGACCCAAGACTCATGTCTCAAAATAAAAATTAAAGCAAGACTGGGGGGTGGCTCAGCACAAAGACCCTGGGTTTAATCCCTAGTACAAAAAAAAAAGTCAAGATGATCAATTTTATGTGTATTTTATCAAATTAAAAATAAAAATCCTTTCATGAAGAAACAGGCATTCTACAAAAAGCACATATATACCTGCTGGCAAAGCTCCCTTGTAGGACACACAATCACTGCAATTGGTCCATCACCTGGCTCCAATTCCTTCTGGTCCATTATATGAATCAACATGGGCCAGATAAAAGCTGCAGTTTTTCCACTGCCAGTTTTAGCAATACCAATCATGTCTCTACCACTTAAGGCCACAGGTACACCCTGGAGAAAAATAAAGTATATTCACTCTCAAATTTCAATTCTAAAGTTGAACTGAAAGAATCCTGGGGAAGGATAAATGACTATTAATGACATTCATTTCCAATGGAACAAAAATATCCTGGGCTATACATACTGGCTGTGAAACAGTGAGAAAACAGTTGACATTCTCATAAGCTTCTTCACTTACAGAACAAGTATCACTGCCTTCACATGGATCAGGTACCATTTACAGAATATGAATGACTCTATTTCTTGATACACAGGACTAATTTATAATCAAAGTGGCTGTTAACCAGGATTTGTGGTGCATGCCTGTAATTCCAGCACTCAGGAAGCAGAGGCAGGATGTTGTTAGTTCAAGGTCAGTCTGAACTACAGCCCTTTTTTGAGACAGTCAGATCCTGTCTCAAAAAAAACAACCAACTGGGCCCAGGATTTAGCTCAGTGGTTCCGCCACCTGCCTTGCAAGTGCAAGGACCTGAGTTCGATCCCTAGTACCAAAGAAACAAACAAACCAAAACAACAACAAAAAAGTAGCTGTTAAATTAAAAAAAATTTCTCCCATTGAGAAAGTACAAGCAATCCTATTTTCTGTGTAGGAATAAATGAGTCCCATATATGAATAGGAAAGAGAAGTCATTACTTTCAATAATAAATAAAAAATTTCAAGTCACAGACAAAAGAATTTTAGTTACTGATAATGCTAAATTTGTCTTGTACAAATCTTTTATGTTAGGTTTAATTCTAATAAATTATTTTCTTCATATTATAATTCTAAGTACTTATCAGGTCCAAAAACCATATCCTAGCCACCTAGCAACTTCTTACAAGTAGTAAATAATTCATATTTACTTTTTAATTTGTGAGGGGTTTTTTTTGGTACCAGAGATCAAACCCCGGACCTTGCACTTGTGTAGCAGGAGGCCACACCACTGAGCTAAATCCCCAGCCCTTTTGTAAGAGTTTTAAAAATACTCTTGGGGGCTGGGGATTTAGCTCAGTGGTTCCACCACCTGCCCTCGAAAGTGCAAGGTCCCAAGTTCAATCCCGGGTTCCAAAAAAAAAAAACCTAAAAATACAGTTGGGTTGCATATATGGCTCCCCTACCCCACATTACAGCAAAAATTGAAGACTAGCACCTTCTAACTGTGTCAGCATTTTTTTAAACTGCTTTGACTTTTCAATTAAATATAATCACAGAACATCATTCTACTCCATTTTCTTTTCATTATAGTTTACTTACCTGGCACTGTATTGGAGTGGGCTGTGTGTATTCAGATTTCCGAATCTGGTGCATAAGTTGTTCATCAAACCCAAAATGAGCAAAACTACTTCCTGGTCTAGGAGGTGCAGCACCAGAGACCTAGAGATAGAGACAACTCCCAGGAATGACTTCAACATAAATAACATTTAAAGTTCAACAGTACATACCTGGATCTAGCATTTTAGCTTGAGCATGAAGAAGTGAAAATTTAAATCTGTAGCCAAAAGCATACCACTGAAAAGGCAAAACCTTAAATAGTATGAGGACCTCATATAAACAACTCTGTAACAAATATTCCTGAGATTATTTTGTCATGATTTTACATGATAAAGTACCTAAAAGCTCTTAAACAAAATTCTTTCATTAGAAATTATTGGAAAAAAAGCTATTCAATGGATTACAGAAAGTCATTAATGTTATTTTTTTGCCATTTTGCATAAATATTAACCAGATGATAGAAAAAATTTAAAAACTGCAAATACGTCCAAATAAGAGAAGAATATACCCACTGGTTGCAAAGATACAATCTACCACTGCCTGAATAGTTAGTATCTCTCCTACTGATGGTCCAGCTACTGTAGAGCACTATTACAATTGTGTGTGGGAGAAGAACAGGGCTTATAAACCTCAGTTTTGTTTCCAACAGTGGTAATCTTTTAATGTTTCTCCGGTGATGCTGATATTTCCAATCAGAATTTCATTAAAAAATTTTTGGGAAAGAGTTAATCTCTGGGAAAACAGGCAGGTACAAACACATATATTTGCATGTGCATATATCCTCCACCCCTTCAAAAACTGAAATTTTCAAACACCATGTAACTGATAAGGTGGACACAGGCCAGAAAGTTGTCCATACAAATAGTAGTAGATCAGCATATTGTCTGAGTTTCATCAACTACCATCTAGTAGCATCCTAAACAATATGGCCAATGAGCAACCCAAAACTTCTTGGTGGACATTTTAAACCATTGTTCTGAAATTAGTGCATGTGTACTTTAAAACAGTAGTCATCCCTTCCCACAATAGAAAAGAACATCCAATCTTAAAAATATCATCTTGATGACTAAAACAATCAAACCAAGATACATAAGCCCAAGGGATATAATTATTATTCTAGCAAAGACAGCTTAGGGACCATTAAAAATGAAATCCAAGTTTATTAGTTTGGATGAGCACAAATACTAAACCTGGACCATCATTAACATAAGAATACTTGCTTAGTGATTATCTTACCCGAAGATTGAGCTTATGCCGAAGATCTATTAACTGTTGTGGTGTGAGGTTGGTTATCTCCTCATGTTCATTGTAAAAATTTTTTTCAAATGGTGGGTAGTCAATCTGCAGGTCCAATTATTCAAAGTTAGTCTAGAATTCAAGAGTCAATCCTGTAAGTTTGATTTTAATGCAAAATAACCTTTTACAAATTAACACAAATAAAGCCATTCCTCATAGGAAGACCAATATAATTTATTTATTCTTGACATACATCACCAAAAATATAGCCAGTGCCTTTTCCTATTCCTACTTTTAATACAAACACCAACCTACTTCCCAAATTGAACAATCTTGGAAGCAAATTAAGGAATCTTTATAATGCTAAAGCCTTCAGAGAAAAAGTAAAGATATTTCAACCCTTTAACATTTACATGTTTTGGATTAAACTGTTCACCTAGCTCTAGGCATTTAAAAACATTTCTAGTATTTCCTTCATAGATAGTTCTGCCTTTAGAAGAAGTACTATTATTATTTTTTGCTTAAATTCTTTTATTGGTACATTTTAAGTATGCAATACATTTACATTTATCATTGGGTGCTTGTACCTGTACATTATGTATCTTGGTTCTTATTTTTTCCCCCATTACCTGTGCTCCCTTCACACCCCCCTTCCCTATTTACATAGACTTTGTTTCAATTTTTTTCTTTTCTCATAATTTTTCCTTTCCCCTTCCCCTCCCACTTCCCCTACTCCTTTGGACCTTTTCTTCCTATTTCAAAATTATCAATTACTCATTTTAATCCTTATTTACATTTTCAGTTTCTCATACTAGAGAAACTATTCGGTATTTACACACGTGTGTCCTATTTATTTCACTTAAAGAGTATGGCCTCAATATTCATCCATTTAGCCATGAATGTCTCTAGTTTCTCGTTCTTTATGGCTGTGTAGTACTCCATTTTATAAAAAAACCACATCTTCTTTATCCAGTTTCCAGTTGATGGGCACTTGGGCTGTTTCCAAGCTTTAGCTATTACAAACTGTGTTGCTATAAACATGGGTGCACATGTAGCACTGTGGTATGATTCTTTTAATTCTTTTCGGAAGATACCCAGCAGGGGAATAACTGGGTCAAATAGGACCTCTATCTAGCCCTAGTTTGAGAAGAAGTACTATTATTTTTTGGTGGGTGGTAGTATAAGGGACTGAATCCACAGCCTCATACATGCTAGGCAATCACTATCAACGACCTACATCCTCAGCCTAGTTCTATTCTTTTTAAAAAAGAATTCTGTTTATATAACTTTTAAAAATGTGTGACCAAGGCCGGGGATTTAGCTCAGTGGTTCTGCTGCCTGCCTCACAAGCACAAGGTCCTGAGTTCGATCTCCGGTACCAAAGGAAAAAAAAAAGCAAGTAGGGCTGGGGATTTAGCTCAGCGGTTTCACTGCCTGCCGCGCAAGCGGAAGGACCCAAGGAGTTCGATCCCCGGTACCAAAAAAAGAAAAAGAAACAAGTATGACCATAGGAAACAGGAAGATAGATCTTTTCCAAAAGGGAAGGGGACCAAGAGACGGAGAGGAGGAGGAGGGTGAAAAAAAGGGGATGAAGAATCAAGATGTTATGTACATGTACCAACTCTCCATGAGAAATGTAATCATTACGTACTACAAACAAGTACCAATAAAAAATTTTTAAAAATATATATATATATACACAACCAGGAATTTTTAATTCCAAAGACAGAGGCAACCATTTCTGGTACTCATTTCCTAGCATTGTTTATTAGGGATACAAAGCACAAGCACATCATCATGTAAGCACTTGGCTAAATTAATTCTCCTTTTGACATTTCAAGTCTATAACTTTTTTTTTTGGTACTGGGGATTGAACTCAGGACCTTGCGAGTCTGTAACTTTTTTTTAAAAAAAGAATTTAACCTCCTGCAGATGGTCAAAAATTTCCTAATTCTGGATACACCTAAAAATTTTGGCAAGAATGGCATTATGTGTTTGCAAATCTCTCTGAAGTTTAACTTAACAGAAAATAGCTCCTACTGCATCCAAACTGTTGTGATGTTTTAATTAAAAATCCATGAAGATAATCTGCCTGCTCAAAGACACATAGTTGAAAAAGGGAGAGTATTTTCCTAGTCCTATCATGTACTTGCAAATTTCTATTCTTTATTGATACTACAGTACAATTTGACTGGTTATTTTTGTTGTGTAATCTGAAACCACAAACTTGTTCACTCAGTTACATTATTGAGCCATTGGTCTATGGTGGGGTTTTTTTGTTCGTTTTTGCAGTTCTTGGAACTGAACCCAGAATCTTCACAATGAACTAAATTGCAGGCCTTTTTATTTTGAGACAGGATCTCACTAAGTTGCCCTGGTTGACCTTAAATTTGTGATATTCCTGCCTCAGCCTCCTGAATATCTTAGCATGTATTTTGATACATGCTTTTACTCATGCATGATTTTGTAACTTCATATACTAATCATCTGGAAAATAGTTATTCACCGAGGTAGTATGTAGATCATCCATAAGATCATACATATCATATATTATAGGCAGGAGGATTGCAAATTTGAGCCTAGCAAGGACAATTTAGCAAAGAGATCTCAAAAAATTAAAAAACAAAATCAAAACTTTTAATATCTTCATCAATTTTATTACCATAGTCTTTAAGTATTGAGAAACTATCAAATTCACTGTGGTGGACAGTTATTTTTAATAAAAATTTTTATTGTTTAATAATGGGAATTCTAAGTGACCCCCTCCACTACAATCATCTATCAGAGAAGAATATAACAATTAGTAGAACAGTTTGGTGCTACTGCATACTAAGGCATTAATAGTTTTTACTTTCCACGGATTTTACATTTTCAGTGCAAATGTTTATGCAATGAAAAAGGCAAATAACCTTAGTATTACAAAAATTCTTTTGACTCTGTAGACTCTTTGAATAAGCATTTGAGACTCAACGCTCTAGATCAGTGATGGCGAACCTTTTAGGGACGAATGCCCAAACTACAACCCAAAACCCACTTATTTATTGCAAAGTGCAAAAACTAAAATTAAACCTGAATACTGAAGTTTTAGTTTAGGAAAAACAACTCATACATTAACATCTTTTAAAGAGAAACAAATAACACACATGCCATAGGTTTGCTAGATCTAGAGTCACTATAGTATATATAAGATCTAGACTGATATTTAATCTGAGAAAAAACTGGTATTTTTTTCAAGTAGCTCTATTTCCTGATAGCTTCATTTCCTTCTGACTGATAGCTTCATTTCCTTCTGACTTAAGCAAACTATAATTTCTGGCTCTATTTTGAAGAATCACACTCTATCTGCCAGATTTGGAAGCAAGAGTAAACATTTACAGCAGTTAGAAACAAATGAAGTGAGGCATGGTGGCACATACCTGGAGGCTGAGACAAGAGGATCACAAATTCAAGCCCAACCTGGGCAATTTAGTGAGACTCTGACTCAAAAATAAAGAGATGGGGATGTTGCTCAGTGTTAGAGTGTACCTGGATTCCATCCCCAGGAACACACACAAAAAATACAAAATATTCAGGCCCAAGGACTCATTTGAAAGCAGGGTGAAGATGGGCATGGTTGTACATGTCTGTAATCCCAGCACTTGGGAGGCTGAGGCAAGATGATTGCTTTAAGTTCAAGGCCAGCCTGAGCTACATAGCGAAATCAAGGTCAGGCTGAAATGTTTGGGACCCTGTCTCAAAAGAACCAAAATAGAAAAGAAGGTGTTAGTTCTCAAAAACAACTGCTTACAATTGCTTACGGCCAATTTAAAATTCTGAAACTGAGGGCCAGGGGTTTAGCTCAGTGGCACTGCGCCTGCCTCACAAGCGCAAGGCTGAGTTCGATCCCCGCTACCAAAAAATTAAAAAAATAAAAATTCTGAAACTGAATGAAAACAAACAAAAGATTCATCTTTTTTAGGGGTAGCACTGGGGACTGAACTGAGGGCCTTTGCACTGAGCTATGTCCCGAGCCTTTTTTTTTTTTAATTTTGAGACAAGGTCTCATGAAGTTGCTCAGGCTAAGCTCAAACTTTTGATCCTCCTGCCTCAATCTCTCAGAATGCTGGGGATTACAGAAATGCACCACCACCCAGCAGTGATTCACTTTTTTTTTTTGGTACTGGAGATTGAACTTGGGACCTTGCGCTTGCAACACAGGCAGCAGAACCACTGAGCTAAATTCCCAGCCCAGTGATTCAGCTATTAACAACAACATAAACTGAAAGCCTCATGGAATTTCTGACCCAACCACTTAGCAGAGATGGTAAGATCCCAAAGTACAAATATTCATATGACATGAGTACACAGATATTCGGGAAACCTAAATATTAAAACTAAAGAAAACTGTACCAACTTGAAACAAGAATCAAATTTAGGGGCCGGGGATTTAGCTCAGTGGTTCCACTGCCTGCCTCGCAAGTGCAAGGCCCCAAGTTTGATCCCCAGTACCAAAAAAAACATTAATCAATACTTAAAAAAAAAAAAAATCAAATTCAGCAAGAAGCCTCATACCTCTGAATGATCAATGGGAGGAAGAGGATCAATTATTTTTTTGGAGGGTGCAATTGGATTTCCATCACTATCGTATTCCAGATTGTCTTCTTCCTCCTCCTGAACCACGCCAGCAGTTGGGTTTTCTGCCATGTATCGAAAATAAGCTTCCTGCAGGAAAGCACAAGAACATAATCACACCCAAGTATAGCTGAGAACATCTCTCAGTGTATCAGAAGACTGCACAGTTTAAATACCTACCACGTAAGGATACACTTACTAGCAATAATTCCTTTATAATATCAGTAATCAGAAGGACAATTCGAAGAAATGAATGAGTACTATGAAATGACTTAATTTAAGAAAAGATTTATAAATCTGCCTGTTCCACAGCCTTCCTAGGGGTGGGATGGGAATCTCTGCCTATCCTACCTAAAGCTGGAAAACATATGCTGTAGCTTTACCAATCCAAGTTTGGAAGTTGACACTGATTAGAAAGGTCACAAACCTGGAAAGGGCTACTGTTCACTCTGGCTCTCACCATCCTACAACTGAACAAAGGGAAAAAGAAATACTAATAGTCATTAATATTTGATCTTCAGAAACTAGAATCACAAACAGAACCTTTAGAAAGAGGTAGAGGTTAGATGGTGCTACAGGCCATCAGTAGATTCCACACTACTACTGATTTATCAGAATAAACACTAACTTTGGATTTAAAAAAAGCAAAGTGAATAAAGCTCGTACTTGTTTTTGATGTCAGTTGATCAAACATTCCAACTTCAACATGGGGGAAAAGCTATGTGAATCTTAATATTATATTACCAACCGGTAACACAGGTAGAAAAGGAACAAGTCAAATGATATTCCCTGCTAAATGTCAGGAGTGGTCATTTCAGTGAAGGCAAGCTCTAGCTTGTCCCCAGTATAGACTTTGTGGGGTAAAAATAAAAGATAGAAATACTGCATAAGAACTCACTTGGTCATCTTCCTCTTCAATGTCATCTCGAATACCCCTGGAAAAACAAGCGGAGAAACAAACTTCCCTGCAAATGTTCCACATACCCAGCTCCATACTTACAGCAGATTAGTGTTGAATTCCATACAGCATAGGAACTCTGAACACTAACAATAACAAAGTAGCAATAAGCACACTGTAAACTATCCATGCATCACTGACATGTGGTTTTACTCTATGATCTACACTTTGCATTTCTTTTGAATGAGATGACAGAAACATCAATTACTAACATGGATATAGGGAGTAAAAACTTTCTGAAGATACCAAAGGATTCTAAACCTTGTCAACCCATACAAAAAACAAAATGTGGTTATGCAAAGTATTTCATATCATAAAGAAAAAAATCCTGTACTTAGCATACACTAGAGAGAATGTCACAAGTTTCTTATTGTCCCCTCAAGTTTCTAGCTCTACTGTAATTGCTTTGAGCCAAAATCAGTTACCTTGGGGATGGAGACAGACAGAAAAACTAACCCTTTACAAGTTTGGAACTAAAACTTCTAAGCAGTTCACATAGAGAAGGAAACCACTGCCACTTGCTGCTTCTCTCAGGACTTATAGAAAGTATGGGTGCTTAGTTCCCATAACCATCTCTTTCTAATGAGACCTGCCATTTAATCTAGAGAACTTGCTTTTCCTAAGGCAAACAGTATAAGCAACACCACCAGTGTAAGGCCACTGGATGAGGATGCAACACACATAAGCACTAAGAGGGCTGAACCTTCATAAGGCACAGGAACCTTGGGAAGGGCTTAAAGTACTAATTGCCAAGTAAAAGAAAAAAGTCCAGCCGTGCCTGGTAGAAAAAGCCTTAGTAGTATTTAGCAAGGGAAAGAGGCAACTTCTCTTTCGCAGAAAATAAAGTATTCAAGTTTTTATTATAGTTACTAAAGCATGATGTCACACTTTAAAATTAGGTTTTATTTCTAATAATATATATATAGTTTTACAATATCACCACCATTATTTCTCATAATCACACAAGCATTAACCTATTTTATATTAATAATGGGACAAAACTCAATACAATAAACCCATACTTTACTAATCAAGCCTCTCTAACTCCCAGGGCAATTTATTTATGTTTACTAAACAATGATTTATAGTTGAAGATCAAACACTGTTCTGTCAGACAGAATGTCTTTTAATTACTGCAAACACAAAGGGTTCTGTGATCTACAGAACTACTCAAGATACAAGGATATCATAAAGCAAAGATATTTATATACCTAATTTGTTTTCTCTGTAAAGTTTGGGGGAATAAGCTTTGTAATACTTTAAGTATTTTTCATGTAACTTTTGTGAAGGGAGAAGAAAACAACTTACTTTATGTTTTTTCTTTCCTTGTCCTTTTCTTCGAGCCTCTTCATGTCTCTAGCTGCCTGATCCTAATGGAACAAAAGGTTATATAGATGTATGGAATTACATTAACTAAAAACACTGAAAGAGAAATTTCTTTAAAAAGAATTTTAGGGGCTGGGGATTTAGCTCAGCGGCACCGCACCGACCTAGCAAGCGCAAGGTACTAAGTTTGATCCCTGGTACCAAAAAACCCCCACAAAACCAAAACCAGAATTTTAGGACTGATAAAAGCGTCACCATGGTCTAGCTATGGGCTTTTTGTTTTTGTTTTATTTTGCTAGGCTCTTGCACATTCTAGTCAAGCACTGTATCACTGAGTTACATCTCCAGCCCTTTTATCTTATTTTGAGTCAGGGTGATCTTGTTAAATTCCCAAGTCTAGGTTCAAACTTGTGATCCTCTTACCTTAGCCTCCTGAGTAGCTGGAATTACAGGCATGTTTCATTGTTAAGTGTTTTGACAATTATATTTTGATGCAGACATTCCCCATTTAATGACCTACCTGTTTAACAACTTGTTTATACAGTACTATAGTTTTATGTTCTATTATACATTACAGTACCGCATATAAGAGTTATGCAACTAAAAGCACCCATCAAGTTGGAGTTTCCTTTGACCATTTCTTTGTTCTGAATATTGTAATGTACACACTATAAACAATTCCTCATTAAGTGACCAATTCAGTTAATGACCCACAGTTACAGAACTGTAACTTGGTCATTAAATGAGGAATGGCTGTAATCAAGCTGCATTCTGGTAATTATTTTCCAAAGAGAAAATATTCAAATGTGCTAAATAGACTACACATGGATTAAATGATTTATATCTGTAGTATGCATACTATCCTGGCAAAAAATTAACAAAAATGCTTAATTCACAAATACATAACATTTGGTCACTTTATTGAAAGGTTAATGATATCATTATAGCTATAAAGGGACTTAAATTCAGGCAAACCACTTTCTCCTAGTATTGCTCAAAACCATTTGATTAAATTACCAGTGGGCCTGGTAAAAATATAGATTTCTGGATCTAACTCTGGAAAAGTAATTCTCAACCTGGGGTAATGTTGCACATAGACATATCATAGTTTGGAGACATTTTTGGTTATCACAACTTGAGGGGTAAGGAAGGTGAAGCCTCTGATTGGCAGAGGTCAGGGGTGCTACTCAACATTCTCCAATGCACAGGATCATTCCTGTAAGAAAGAATTATTAAACCCCAAATATTAATACAATAAAACCTTGGACTGTGAGTAACTTGTTCTGAGTGTTTCTCAAGAGAAGCAAAAATTTCTAATAAATTTTAACTTGATAAAAGTGCAATGTCTTGCAATTTAACATGTTATGCTGAACATCACATGATCACAACTGAGCCAATGATTCTCTCTCTCTGTGGGATTGTGGGTGACTGTCTCCAACAGCAAGAGATTATAGAGGAGATCTTACCTGCAGAGGAGGAGGAAGAGAAAAAGGTGGGAGGAATCCCTCCCCTCAGATGAGATTAGGGAGAGGTGGAAAATGTGGCAACAGTGCAAACAAGGCTGTAGCAGGGGGAACTATGAATCTGACAACAGATTTAATGAAAACAGAATGTCACATTTCCTCAAAATCTTCAAAAGGAGACAAAAGCAAGTGTCACTGGATAGGTTCCTTGTTAAAGTTGCAGAAAAAGAAAGAGATTCCATTGAACAAATAGATAGCAGTAATTCCATTAGTGATAGTGAAAGTCATCCTACACAATAACCCTCCTTTTGTGTCTCTCTCACACCAGCCAGGAAGATTTTCAAAGACAAGTGCAGGTTAATTTGTTTATTTTTCTTTATATTTTGTATTTTATTATTTTGTATTATATTACAGTACTATAATCATTGTATATGAATATTTTTGGGTTGTAGAATACGTCACCTGAGTTTCCATTATTTCTTTTGGGGAAATTTCGATATACAGGTGGCTCTGGACTACAAGCATGTTTCTGGAACGAATTAATACTCACAAACCACGGTTTTACTATAATCTTGAGGTAGAAAACTGTGACTGTGCTCTAGTTCTACTAAATCAGAACCATTAAGAGTGGAGCTAAACATCTATAGTTCTGGGCCTAGGATTTAGCTCAGTGGAGCTGTGCCAGCCTTGCAAGCACAAGGTCCAGAGTTCGATCCCAGGTACCCCCAAAAAAGAGACATCTATAGTTCTTACATTTTCCAGAGTTAATTCTTATGCATGGCAAATTGATCTAAAGTGATCCTCTTTTATACTGGCAAATTGATCTTTTCTTCATACAACTGAAAATCAGTATTGGAAAAATTATAATTTTCTTCCAAGTATACACATTTTGCATAATTGCTTTTCATTATAAAGCAACCTGAATTTCTCTATCTTTGAATTATTATTATTGAGACAGGGTCTCACTCACTCATATTCAAGTTGCTCAGGCTGGCCTCAAACTTTTTTTTTTTTTTGTGGTACCGGGGATCAAACTCAGGACCTTGCGCTTGCAAGGCAGGCGCCGTGCCACTGCGCTAAATCCCAGGCCCTCAAACTTGTGTTTTTAAAGACAGGGCCTCACTATGTAGTTCAACCTGGCCTTAAAATCACTACATAGCCCAAGCTGGCCTCAAACTCACAACAATCCTCCTGCCTCAGCTCCCAAGCACTAGGATTATAGGTGTGCGCCATCACACCTGGCTGGCCTCAAACTTGTAATCATCTTGCCTCAGCCTCCCACAGTGCTGGGATTACAGATGTGTGCCACCACACCCCCTCTTTCTTTGATGTTTTAAAATGCCACTATATAAATCGAGGCATGATGAGGTATTCCTGATAAAGATGAATTATTTTTAAAAGTACTGTTACACACAAACTACTTTAAAGGGATTGAGCTGCCAAACACAAAATATGTATGACTATAAACTAAACATGATATAAACAATGTAACACATGAAATAGGTCAGAATATTTATAGAACATGCGTTTTAAGCCTACACAATAATTCTTTTTTTAGAGCAGTCTAAAAACAAATCTTCAATTTTAGTATATGTGCTGCCGAAGCAAGCACTAAAAACTAATCTTCATCTAGTCCAAGCACTAGAAAAGTTTATTCTTTTCAGAAAAGTTGACATCTAAGATCAGAAATAAATATAAAATTCTTAGGCACTGACGTATTTTCCAAGCTTAGTATCTAATCTTTTACTTTAAAAAATACCCTTTTAATGCTGTATCAAAAAGATACTCAGGAGAATGACACTGTACCATAAAAGATACAACAATTTCAACTACTTAAATGTCAAGCAAAAGAATTTGGGCCATTCTCACATACTCTCACTGAAAAAGGGCTATGTCAGCTTTTGGTACCATAACAAATCTAAATTTAAACCTAGAAAATCAAAAACTGATTTTTTCTTCAAACTTATCACTAGGATATCAAGAAATAGTGAGATGACTGGGGCCAGGGATTTAGCTCAGTGGTTCCACCACCTGCCTTGCAAGCGCAAGGATCTGAGTTCGATCCCCAGTACCAAAAAGAAAAGAAAAGAAATAGTGAGATGAAATTCTCTGGGAAACAAAGCCATTTAGCTTTGTCCACACTGAAGATGAAGAAATCACAATGTGCACAAGTCACCTCAAACATGATAAATCATTTATTTATTGCTTTTACTCCTGGAGTGAATCATTTAACACACTTATTAAATACCTACTATGCTGCAAGACACGTGTGTGTCCTAAATAATTTTGGTGTTTGGTACATATCCTGAATAATCTGGTAAAAGGCAGAAATATACAGCGCTAGAAGAACTTAAAATACAGAATAATACAGCATAAAGATTATGGATATTGGTGGTGAATTCTGTTTCTGCTACCTATGAAGTAAGGATATGGTCTCTCAGCAAGTAACTTGAGTTGAATTAAATCAAAGGTGAGAACCTCAAATACCTGTTGGTGCCAAGCTAGTAATAAATAAAGCCAGAATAAGAAAAGTTGCTTCTTTTGATACACAAATATTTTTTTCAGTGGTGGGGATTTGAACTCAAGGCCTTGTATATGCTTAGAAGTGCTTTACTGCTGAGCAACATCCCTAGCCACTCAGATATATTTGTGATTGTACTTCAGTAAGTGGGTATCATCTTCTGAAGTATGATCTCATTTTTACTGTATTACTGTGTTTTATTTTCTGATATTGATACAGACCTGAATTCAGAAAAATATTTCTCCACCCAATGAAAAATTACAAAGCAAGTGTGACAATAAATGATTCGAACAGTGGCCTATATGTCAAGAAAATAGGGGTTGATGTTAACAAAAAAATGTATGCCTTATCTAAAGGAGGCAGCCTCTTGGTCAGTAATAAATTTTTTCTATGCAAGACCAGATCTCATTTTTCAAAGTGTGAATTTTCAGATAAAATTCCCAGATTTTAAAAACATTGGCTCATATTTTTAAAAAGCAATTATTTAGATCACACAAAATCACACCTAACTTGGATTCTTTCCTTCCTTCAAGGAGAGAATTCTAGCTGAAGACAAGTATGGTACCTAGAAGAATGTTACTTCAAAAGCAAGGAAGTGACAATTTTTAAACAAGGGGATTAATACAGTGAGACAGATGATTTGGTTTCATTAGGCTGTGGTTACATACCACCTAAGTAGGAGAGCAGAGCCTAAAAGAGGGAGAGAATTTAGATCAGGCAAGAGTTAATGAGGGTATCAGGGAGGATAATAACAGTGACAACAGAAAGGAAGAAAAAGATGCAAAGGATATTGTAAAGACTGACAGACCTAGCAAATGACAAAAGAAAGGGTAGCATTATGTACTAGAAAGAGCTGGGCCACATCTTGCCGATATGACGTGGAACAGGTGATATGAATTGATTTGAATTGTCTTTGGGCTCAGCTTTGCATGTTTTAGGCCTGGGGTTCAATCCTAGTATCACAAACAAGTGAATTATCTTAGGGCTCAGTTTTCTTATCAGTTAAAAATTATATATATTACTTTCTCCCTATGTTCCATGGTTATTTTGAGGGTAAAATGAAGTAAGTCATGAATATGCTTGATAACGTGGTAAAAAGAAAAGGAAGGAGGTAAATGAAAGAAAGACATTAAAGACAAGGTTATAAGCCAAAGTTATGTGAATACTGATGTCAACAGATGACAAGAGAACGACCTGGTTGAGGAGGAAATGATGAATTGGGTTTAAAGTGCCAGTGGGACACACCCATGTAAAAATGGTCAATATGCTTCTGGAAAAGCAGGGCTAAAACCTCAAAGAATAAAGCATGGGACTAAAGACATGAATTATGCACAGAGAAGCTAACTTTTACAAGCGGATGAGGTAACTATGAAAGCTATAAAAAACAAAATAACAAGTCAACATAGACACCTGAAAAGGAACCTCTATATTTGAAGAACTGAAAGAGGATCAATGAAAGATCTGTCAGTTGGATAATTAATGGTGTAACAATAATATAGTGGTTATGTTTTTAAAGTTCTCTATTTTTTTAAGGCAAGGTCTTGTTAAGTAATTAATCTGGCCTTGAACTAACTTAGGCTGGCCTCAAAACTCATGGCCATCCTCCTGCCTCAGCATTCCAAGTGCTAGGATTACAGGTACGTGCCACCACATCCAGCTCAAGAGTTCTCTTACAGAGATACAGAAACATTGGGCTGGGAATTTAGCTCAGTGGTTCCGCCGCCTGCCTTGCAAGCGCAAGGACCCGAGTTTGATCCCCATTACCAAAAAAAAAAAACAACAAAAAAAAGAGATACAGAAACATTTGAAAGATGAAACTGTATGTCCAGGATTCACTTTAAAATAATCAAAAAGATTTTAAAGAGGGAGAGGTCTGATAATACAAGATTGATATTAAAAGTGGTTAACTGATAAATTTGAGAAAATAGGTACATGAGGGTTTGTTTTATTATTCAGCTTTTGTGTATGTTTGAAAATTTTCATAATAAAAAGTAAATATTTAAATAATTAGAAGACTTTAAAAAACAGGTGGTCATGAGTTTCAATTTCTATAGGGAGGTCACAAGTATTGATGGTAATATTAATAAGAAATAATACAGAATTTGAAATTTTAGTAAATTCCTTAAGTTAAATTGCTTTACACAAATATGTACTTAAGCCAGGTTCAGTGGCACATGCCCCTAGTACTAGTACTCAAAAGGCTTAGACAGGAGGATCACTGCAAATTCAAGGCTAGCCTGGGTTACATAGTGAGTACAAGACCAGCCTAAACTACCAAATGAAAATGTCTCCAAAAAAAAAATTACTCATTAAATGCTAAATTGAAGGAGATCATGTTTATTCTACTTAATAATATACTAAAATTATTAAAACAAAGCAAAACACAAATCATCAGCTATGCCAGGCATGTTGGTACACACTTGCAATCCTAGCTACTCAGAAGGCTGAGGCAGAAGGATTGCAAGTTCAAGGTCAGCCTGGGCAACTTATTAAGACCTTATCTCAAAATAAAAAATAAAAGGACTGAAAATGTAGCTTGGTGTTCCCTGGTTTTAATTCCTAGTACCTCAGAAAAAAAATCTTGAGCTACTGTGTTCAAGGGTTATAGCTACTGATCATCTCTGAAAATACTAGAGGATGTAAAGAACAACAACAAAAAATGCCAACAGGCAAATGTGAGCAAGGTTTATTAACTATTTATAATTCCTAAATACTTTAATGAAACAAACCATTAATACTTGCCTCTACTTCAGCCATAAATGCCTCCAAGGGATCATCATCACTGTCAGAATCTGCTGGCTTAGAATGGAATTGCTGACGTGTAGGTGAGTTTTCAGCAGGAATGTAAGGCAAATCAACATTACCAGAGTCTTCTTCCTCATCTTCAAAATATCTGAAAATTAAAATGCAGATTGGTAAAGTGAATATTTAGTCTAGGGTTAATGAATCCTTCATTTAACAGATACTTTTATATGTTAATTTCTTTTTTTTTTTTTGGTACTAGGGATCGAACTCGGGTCCTTGCACTTGCGCAGCAGGCGGCAAAACCACTGAGCTAAATCCCCGGGCCCAGATACTTTTATATGGTATATCTTACTATTCAGAGATTTCTCCTATACAAGTCAAATTAAAGAACTCCAAGGTTTTGGCTATGGGTGTTAAGTACTTATTACTTAATAAGTGCAAAAATTCTAATATTCCACAAAAGCAGTCGCGGCAGATTCTCCATTTTAATAGTGTGTTTAAATCATATTTCAGTTCTGTTAAAAGGGTTTTCAGTGCAATTTAGTGTATCACTGTTGGAATAAGTATAGCAAATATTAAAGAGCATGTGCCATGGGGGGAAAAACTTGTATGAAATCTTTTTTTTTTTTTTTGGTACTGGGGATAGAACTCAGGACCTTGTGCTTGCGAGGCAGGCGGCAGCACCACTGAGTTAAATCCCTGGCCCCTACTTGTATGAAATTTTAAAAATTTATTCTTCATAATCCTTAAAGAATTAGAGATATTTTCATATGACTAAAGGCTTTCTTCAGAAGTTCTGGACTATTTTCTGAAACCAACCAAAAACTTCTAGACTTAAAAAGTAAACGCTTAATCTACAATTCTTCACAATAGTTAACTGTCCTAAAATAACTTCAAGGCTGGGCATCGTGGCACACACCTGTAATCCCAGCACTTGGTAGGCAAAGGTTGGAAGACTGCCGTGAGTTCAACGCCAGCCTGAGCTGCACAGTGAGTTCAAGGCCAGCCTGAGCTGCATAGCAAGAGCCTGTTTAAAACAAAAAACCCAAAAGAATAACTTAAAAGACTAGATGAAGCATCACTCGTCCTACAATAAACATTCCAGGAAAGGATGTCAATACAACTTTGTTTTGTTTTGTTTTCTGAGATAGGGTCTCACTATGTAGTTCAGGCTGGCCTTGATTGAACTCTGTAGCACAAGCTGGCCTTAAACTCACAGCAATACTCATGTTTTAGCCACCTGAGATTACAGGCATGTGCCTCCATGCCTGGCTAATACAGTTCTTTTTTTTTTTTTTTTCTAATACAGTTCTTGAAAAACAAAAGTAATACACAGTTTAGACCTTACATCAAAGTTAAACAAATAATAATGTAACTGAATACTAGTTCAAATATCTTCAGCTTAAAAATTTAAAGCATTTCAAGTCATCATAGGATTTAAAAAGCTCTAATAACTGTTGTTACTGTTGCTCTGCACATATTAATGTAATAATTGCATATTACTAATTAATATCAGTCATGCGCCTTATAATATTGGAGTCAATGACAGACTATACATATAATGGTAGTTCTATAAGATTATAACGGAGCTGAAAATTTCCTATGGCCTAGTGACACTGTGGTACAACATTACATTAGTGATGGTGCTGGTGTAAACTTACTGTGCTGCCAGTAGTATAAATATATGATGTAAAGTTGGGTGTGATGGCACATGCCTGTAATCCCAGCACTTGGGAAGCTGAGGCAGGAGGACTGCCATGAGTTAGAGGGCAGCCTGGGCTGCACAGTGAGTTCAAGGCCAGTCTGAACTGCATAGCAAGACCTTGTTTCAAAAATAAATAAATAAAAATAACAGTAGCCAGGCATGGTGGCACATGTCTGTAGTTAGGAGGCTGAGCCAGGAGGATGATCACTGTGAGATTGTGGGCAGCCTGAACTACACAGTGAGACTGTCTCAAAAAACAACACAAAATAAAACAAGAATTTAACAATAAAATGGCATTAGGCAGGTCCTTCGGGAGATATTCCAGAAAGAGGTACTATTATCACAAGTGACAGCACATGCACCATCCTTGATTTTTAAAACCTTCCACTGGGACAAAATGCAGAGGCAGAAGTCAATGACATTGATGATCCCTGATCCTGTATAGGCCTGGAGAATATGTGGTTGTATCTTAATTTTTAACAAGAAAGTTTAAAAAGTAAAAAATATAAGTAAAATTTTAAAGTACAAAAAGCTTACAGAATAAAGATACAAAGAAAATGTTTTTGGATAGATATGATGTATTTATGTTTCAAGCTAACCATTACTACAAAACAGCAAGTTTAAGAAGTTACAAAAAGCTAAGGTTAATTTACCACTCAAGAAAAAAACCCGCATTTTTAATAAACTTAAGTGTAGCCTACACGTATGTAGTGTTTATAAAGTCTACAATAGGGTACACCAATGTCCTACACCTTCACATTCACTGACTTGTCCAGAACAAAATCCAGTCCTACAAGTGTCATTCACAGTAAGTACCCAACATAGGTGTATCTTTTTTTTATTACTGTATTTTTACCACACATTTTCTACATTTAGTTATGTTTAGATGTACAAATACATAGACCACTGTGTCGCAACTGCCTACAATACTAAGTAACATACTATACAGGTTTGTAGCCCAGAGACAACAGGCGATATCATAGAATGTAGGTGTGCAGGCTATACCAGACAGGGTTGGTTAAGTACATGATGGGATGTTCATGGGACAATAAAATCAACTAATTATACTTCTCTCAAAACATATCCCCATCATTAAACAATGCATGACCATATACACTAGCAGTCATTTATATAGTAACTATTATACACACATATATAAATGCAGTATTGGATAGTCATTAATACAGTAGGCTTTATTTAACTAATAAAACAGTGTCCTGAACTGATAATTGCTCTCTATAATAACAATCCTTGACTATGCTGACCTTCCAACACTACTTTTGTATTTGATTCCTGAATAACATACCAGGCTTTCTAAAATGCTGTTGTGTACTTTTAAAAGATATTTAAAATTTATTTATTTTCAGTTTTTTGGTTTTTTGTGAAACAGGATCTTACTATGTAGCTCAGGGTGGCCTGGAATTCATAGTGATCATCCTGCTTCAGGCTCCCTAATACAAGGACTACAGGCATGTACCACCACACCTGGCTAAACAGATTTTATTTTGTTATTTTTTTTGGTACCATGGATCAAACTCAGGACCTTGAGCTTGCGAGGCAGGCAACAGCACCACTGAGGTAAATCCCTGGCTCCACTGGCTAAACAGATTTTAAATTCCAATCTTGAGAAAGTTTTAAATTTATAAAATAAAACAGGGCCTGAGATATAGCTCAGTGGCACTGTGCCTGCCTCCCAAGCCCAAAGTCCTGAGTTTGATTCCTGATAGCAAAAAAACCAAACAGAACAAATCAACCAACCTCAAACAGTGCCAGGACCAGGCTGGAAATAAGAGCAATAAAATATTTCCTGAGGGCTACTGATGCAGCTCAGAGGTACAGCACTTGCTTAATGTGCATGAGGTCTTGGATTTGATCCTCAGCACCACAAAAAGGAAAAAAAAAAGATTTCTTTCAGATTCAGTATAGAGAGATTTTTTTATTATTATTATTATTATCATCATTATTATTTTGTGGTACCGGGGATCGAACTTAGGATTTTGCACTTGCAGGGCAGGCAGAGTGAGAAATTATATATAGAAATTAGAGGTCAAACCCTCAAATCCCAGCTTTTTATAACATCTTACTAGACACGCAAAGTAAAAATTATAATTGGTGGACATGCCACCACTCCCAGTGCAGAGGAGGAGGCTTCTGGGTCTACGTGCCACTCCTCCAAGCACAGACGAGGGGAGCCTTGTGCAGGTGCCAGTAGCAACGCCCCCCCCCACAACCCCTCCACCCCTGTCGGTTGAAATGAGAAGACACATAAACAAGCCTCAAAACCAGACTTCCAGATCACCTACAGTAACCCCAAAGGGAAATGAAAAGGAACACTCTGATACTCAACCACTTGGACTCTCTGAACTGGCAACAAAAGAGGATCTGGAAAACATGAAATCAGAAATAATTTCTCAGTTAACAGTAGAGATTGTGCCCATAGTGCAAGACAAGATTAATAAATCTAGAGAGGAGCTGAGGAACATGACAGAATCCGAACACAGGAAACAAATGGAATCCATAAAACAGATGCAAACAGATTTCCAGGAGATTAAAAGCTCCAATGAAGGGCTGGGGATTTACCTCAGTGGTTCCAGCACCTGCCTCACAAGCGCAAGGTCCCAAGTTCAATCCCTGGTACCAAAAAAACCACAAAAACCTCCATTGAAAGTCTATGCAGCAGAATGAGCCAATGTGAGGACAGTTTCAGATATAGAAGATAAGATTGCAATTAGTGACCAAGAAAAGAAAAATTGCTTTAAAATTGTAAGGGACCACAAGAAATCAAATCAGCACCTGCCACACAATGCAAAGAAGAATAACATAAGACTAACTGGAGTCAATGAAGAAACAGGAGAGAGTGCAGACGACATAAAAAAACTGGTCACAGAAGTAATGGCAGAAAACTTCCCAAGCAGGGGAAAAGAACTTGACATACAGATGAGTGAGGCATATAGGACTCCAACTAGTCTTGATCAAAAAAAACAATCTACACATAAGCATATAATTAAGACTCCAGAAGAACAGA